>NC_057799.1:630282017-630551594 GCF_018294505.1 Triticum aestivum
AAGATCCAAACCAAGAAAATCAAAGGTTCCACCTAATCTTGGGCAAATCCATAAAAATGCAACGAATTAACGAAGGAAAAGAAAGGGAACGGGGGAGTTTACCTAGTAGGAGGGATTGGAGATCGAATCCGGGCCTCAAAACTTCAGATCTGAGAGGGGTGTGGGGGGGATCTGAAGGGGGCGCCGCCGCCGCTCTCTGTACAGAGAGCAACTTCCTCAGAGGGGGAAGAACTGCCTGGGAGGGGCTGGCCCGATGCGGCTTAAGTCAATGTGCAGCGCCCAAGCCATAGGCGCTGCACTTTACACAGTGTGGCGCCCATGCCTTAGGCGCTGCACTGCTGTCTGTGGGGCCGCAAACTGGCCTAGGGCTGCCAGGCTGGCTGGATGTGCGACGCCTAAGGGAAGGGCGCTGCATAGTAGTGTGCGGCGCCTCGCTGTCGGGCGCCACACGAAAGGGTCAGCAGAGTGAATTTTTTTCGAAAGTAGGTCAGTTTGTGATTTGATTTCGCCCTCAGGTCAAATATGTGATTTCTGCCGGGTAGTGCACCCCAATGATCTGTATAGTACACCTTTAGAGTACGAAGTTGTACGAATATAGAGCTGGAAGCCTATGGCAAAGTTAGTGCTCTACGGCCTCGAATGTACTGGTACGAAGCGTTGAACTACAACATCCTCAATTATCTGTATGAAAAGCGCGCATGAAAATATGCACACCCACTAGGAAGTACTTCGTCCCATTATGTAAGATGTTTTTCTATACTAGTGTAGATGTTTTACATTATGGAACGAAGTGAGTACATTACTATATCCCAGCTTGGAGCAAGGATTTTTTTCATAGTTGTCAAAATGTATTTAAGATTGGTCTTGTTCGAAAGTTTTCGGCGTGAAGATAATAAATATGCAAACAAAATTTAATTTAGACTTTCTATTCAAAAGACATAGACGACGGAAAGCTCTTGGGATTTATGGAAAAGAATTGTCAATGTTTAGTTGACTCTGGCTTCATTTACCAAATACTATGGCGCATGAATCCGTAAGTCATGAGTGGCGGGGCAGATGCAGTGTACCAGCAATACGAGATAGCAAATGGACAAGGCAATAGAAGACACCACAAATCGCATGCTAGATTGCAACTGGGAGAAGTTAATTTAGTAAAGTACTCCCTCCATTTCTTTTTAGTCTGCATATAAGATTTGATCAAAGTCAAACTTTGTAAAGTTTGACCAATTTTATTTAAAAAATATCAACATCTACAATACTAAAACAATATGGTTTTGAAAATTAATTTCATGATGCATCTAACAATATAGATTTCATATTGTGAATCTTCATATTTTTTTTCTATAAACTTAGTCAAATTTGACCAGATTTTGTAGCATAAGATTTTGTTGAGAAAGACATGACTTGACCTAACCTATTGTGTTTACCACCACGCATGACGTGAGAGCCAGCCAGCCGAAGCCCCTCACCTCAGCAGGCCAGCAAAGAAGCCACACCGGACCCTATTAAACTAGCGATCAACTGATGACTCCTGAAGCACGGATAAACAAAACCAGAAATCGCTGGTTCCTGGACCGGCCCTAACGCAGCGAGAAAGCGAGTTGGGATCCAGATAGTTGCCGGATAGTTGCGTGACATCATCATTGCATTAGCGTGAGTGAGTGCCTGCACAAAGCTGAGTAATTATGCTTTGTCAGGCTGGCCATAGTGGGAGTAAAATAAGTCTACAACATAATAAATTCAACCAACTATAATACTCCCTCTGTTCCTTTTTATAAGAAGTTTTGGACAGCTGACATTGAGCTGCTTTGTGCTCTGTCTGAATTGTCGAAACGTCTTATAAAAAGGAACAGAGGGAGTGCTATTTCTATGATATTTTTTATTATGCATGACACTAGTCTTAGTGGCATCAGTCATGAGTCATCACGTAGGGTTTAAGGTTAACCACTGCACTAACAACAATATCGGAGATGCTAGTAGCTACGTCTAGTGTTTCTCCAACACGTCATGCAAATAGTTTCCTCTTCTTCTAAATCTCCGGCAGCAAGGCGGACACGAGTTCTTATATTCTCCAAGGGGGCAAAATTAGCACGGACAGGTATAGTCAAAAAAAAAAAAATTTAGCACGGACAGGTACGTGAGATGCTCCCCGCTTTACATTCCGCACTCAGATCGAATAATTTCAAAGACCGGAGGTAACTGTTTATATACTACTCCCAACAAGCTTAAATGTTGCTTGGGTTGCCTAGGAATGGGGAATATACGCTAGCTAGCTAACTACACTAGCGATAATATTCATCCTACAGCGTTCTTCTTTATAGAAAATAAATATATTCTATTGTTCGCCAGAAATGCGGAGCTCGACCAACCAATTCGTCGCGTTGACTCCAAAACGTGATCTGATTCCCCACTCCTACAATGTTTCGGGTGGTTTAGAATGGATTTCATTCACCAACCGTTGGTGTCGGGGCATTGTACAGTGCATATATTTGTTTTTCAAAAAGGGGAGTCCCCGACCTCTACATCACAGCATAGTTCGAAAATGCACGCCTCGATATCCAACCATAGTTAGTCTACAGTTTTAAAAACATATCTAATCTATATAAAGCAAGCCAACAAACCATATTTAATGTAGGTACATATACACATACACACTTAATAAGGCATTGTGGCCCCTTGATAGATGAAACGGTGCATTGTGAGTAGCGAACGGACTGACATGTGGGTACTCTTGTCAATTTTCTTGTGAGAAGCATCAAATGGCCACACGATACTATCAAAGTTTCGAGCAGACCGAACAAAAAATGAATGCGAGTAAAAGAAGATTTCACCCATGTATGACCGCATCTTAAGTCTTATTCATTCCCTACAACAGGAGGAGGGCATGATTGAAGGGCATGAGCAACTTAAGTCTTATATCACTAGTTATTATAAAAATCTATTCAGGACTCCTCGGGAAGGAAACTTCTCGATGGATGAGTCTCGAATAGATGACATCCCCCAGGTTTCTGATGTGGAAAATAGCCTTCTAACAGCTCCATTTTCTGAGGAGGAAGTTAGAAAGGCAGTTTTCCTAATGGAGCATAACAAAGCACCGGGTCCAGATGGTTTTCCCACTGAGTTCTACCAGAACTTTTGGGAGGTTATCAAACATGATCCCCTACTCTTGTTTGGCTGCCTTCATGCTGGTCAACTAGAGTTGTTTCGCTTAAACTTCGGTGAAATTATTTTAATACCTAAGGTTAATGAGGCTAAAAGGATACAACAATATCGTCCAATATGCCTCCTTAATGTTAGCTTTAAAATCTTCACTAAGGTAGCGGCTATTAAGCTCAATTCGGTTGCTGAACATGTGGTTCGTCCTTCTCAAACTGCTTTTATGCAAGGCAGGAACATCCTAGATTGGGTTGTTGTCCTTCATGAAACAGTTCATGAATTGCATCGAAAAAAACTGAATGGGGTGGTTCTTAAAATTGACTTTGAAAAGGCTTATGACAAAGTCAAGTGGTCTTTTCTTCAACAGACTCTCAGAATGAAAGGATTTTTTGCAGAGTAGCGCGCAATGATCCATAGTTTTGTGGCTGGAGGTAGTGTTGCCATTAAAGTCAATGATGACGTTGGCAACTATTTCCAACCGAAGAAAGGATTGCGACAAGGTGACTCAATATCGCCCATGCTATTCAATATAGTGGCGGATATGTTAGCGGACATGATTGAGCGTGCCAAGGTTGATGGCCAAATTGATGGGGTAGTGAATCATCTAGTCGATGGTGGTCTTTCTATCCTTCAATATGCTGATGATACGATTCTCTTTATGGATCATGACCTCGAGAAAGCAAGAAATCTGAAATTAATTTTATCAGCATTCGAGCAACTCTCAGGGCTTAAGATAAATTTCCATAAAAGTGAATTGTTTTGTTTTGGCGAGGCTCAAGACGAGGCCCATCTGTATGCCGACCTGTTCGGATGCGGGTTGGGCCAGTTTCCGATCACTTATTTGGGTATACCGATACATTATCGAAGACTCACAAATGTTGAATGGAAACACGTCGAGGAGAGACTACAAAAAAGGCTTAGCAGTTGGAAAGGTAAACTGCTATCTCTGGGTGGGAGGTTGGTCCTCATAAATTCAGTACTAAGTAACATGGTACTGTATATGATTTCCTTCTTCCAATTGCCGAAAGGAGTTTTACATAGATTGGATTACTTCCGATCAAGATTCTTTTGGCAAGGAGATAGCGAGAGAAAGAAATATTGGCTGGCTAAATGGAGTGTGGTTTGCCGTCCCAAGGACCAAGGCGGGTTGGAAATTCATGACCTTGAGGTTATGAATAGGGCCCTCCTTGGCAAATGGTTATTTAAGTTGTTGACCGAAGATGGTGTATGGCAAATCCTTAGGAGAAAATATGTGGGTTGAAAGGCGATATCCCAGGTATACTGGAAGCCTGGGGACTCTCATTTTTTGGCGAGATTAATGGCAACGAAGAAATATTTCTTCCGCTATGGGTCCTTCTCAATTAAGAATGGCTCGGAAATTAGATTCTGGGAGGATAAGTGGTTAGGTAATGCTACTCTCCGGGAACAATATCCAGCTCTATACAATATTGTACGTCACAAGGGTGATACTATTTCCAAGGTTTTGGAATCATTTCCGCCCAATGTGACGTTCAGAAGGGATTTAATTGGACCTAGACTCCAATCGTGGAACATACTACTCCAACGATTATCCACGGTACAGTTGTCACAGGGGTCCGATTTATTTCGTTGGAACCTACATGGGAATGGGCAATTCTCAGTGGAGTCTATGTATAGAGCTTTGATCCAGTCTGACGTGCCAGTTGATAATAAGAAAAAGATCTGGAAGATGAAGATACCTCTTAAGAATAAAATCTTTGCATGGTATCTTTGTCGCGGAGTCATTCTTACTAAAGATAACCTTATTAAGAGGAATTGGCATGGAAGTACACAATGTGTATTTTGTCCGCATGATGAGACAATAAAACATTTGTTCTTCCAATGTAAATTGGCTCGTTCTATATGGTCAGTCATCCAAATAGTTTCTGGCTTGTACCCTCCTTGTAGTGTTGCTAATATATTTGGCAACTGGTTACATGGGATTGATCACAGGTTCAGAATTCTACTTAGGGTGGAGCGCTTGCCGTGATTTGGTCGCTTTGCCTATGTAGAAATGATAAGATTTTTAACGATAAAAGTACTTCGCTTATGCAGGTTATCTATAGATGTACTGGGACGCTTCGTTCATGGTCCTCTCTATAACGAGTGGAGAATCGAGACTTGTTTACGGAGATGTGTACACGATTGGAGGCTACGGCGAGGAATACTTTTACCCAACATGGGTGGCAGCATGATCTTAGGATTGGGCCACCGACAGTTTAGGCGCTATACAAATATACATTTTTCTTTGTATTTCACCTTTCTATTTTATTTTCGCTTGTCGTGAGGACTTTGTTGGCTGTGTGCATCTTAATTGTGCAAAGGCCGGGTGTTACTTAAACCTTTTAAGTAATAAAGCGCCCCTTTTCGAAAATGACCGCATCTCCCAAACCTCGTGCAAAAGAACCAAATCCCACCACATGATCTGCAAAAGAGGAGCACCCAATCTTTCGTCTGCCTGGTTCATGTCATGGAGATTCCACGTTTCTTTATAGACGCTGAAATGCATACATATCCTTTGGTGCACTTCATCAACGCTTGGGCCATGCGCTACCATAATTATTTACTGGATTACCAATGTCGGTGGATGCTAAATGGTTATTACTGCTAGCCGGCCTCTTCTCTTCTGGCTGAGTGACACACAGACGTCCGGGCACTTGCCTGGCCCGACACTGATATGTGTCAGCTCTCCGCTGGTTTAGCCTGGGGGTTCCAATGGGCATCACCTCACCATTCTGCTACTGGATAGCGATCGTGAAAATGCCATTAGTTCTCCAACAGAAACCAACCATTACTCCAATTGCTCCAAGGAGATACTTCCTCCGTTTTAAAATAGATGCCTCAACTTTGTCATCTATTTTGGAACGGAGGGAGTAGTATGTAGTGCATGTGTGTAACTCGGTAGAATCGAACATGTACGCGCCACACCACCACCCGTCCGACCATGATGGATATGCACACTAGTAAACATCACCAAAGCAAAGTGAAGGCTCTTTCTTTCCTTTGGCACGTCGCTGAAAGCTCGGAGAGATACACTCTCGACATACGCTGACCGGACAGGACGAATGATACCGTGACTTTTGCCCTGTGTGGTTCACCGTGCGAGACCGTGGCGCATCCGGTCTTTGCCAGCCGTGAAAACAACCTCGTCCAAGCCAATGGAAGCATCTCTTGTGAGACGTGACCCCTCTTTAGAAAACAGTTGGAACTTAACCTCGCATACGTACCATGGGTGTTGTATACGAGTGGCGGGAAGATACAGTGTACTGGTATTACAAGACAGCAAACGGACAAGGCAGGAGAAGACACCGCTAATCACATGCTTACCTACAATGCAAATTGGCCAGGTCAATAAATTAACTAAAGTACAGTTAATTAGCGAGGGAGCAGCAGCTTTATATCGCGTATGTGCACACATAACTAGTAGCGAGAGGCTATTCTTTTGTAAGAAAAAAATGACAGAGATTGACGATGATTGATAGTAGTATCAATTACTCTTAGCTTAACCAGCATCGACGACAATTGGTCACAGCAAAGCCATGCTAGCTCGGAATCTCCGTGGTGCCCCCGGGGATTGATTATTACGACTACAAGGCTATTACAAGGAAATTCATGGGAAATTTCCGCCTTTCGAACATATACGTCGGCGAGGAGGAATCATCAGCTTATATAACATTTCTTGTGAAGTGGTAGTACTACCAGTGTGCTACACTTGCACAACTCATGAACGCAACCACGACGGAGAATGCGGGGAGAGAGCAGCATTTTGAATGTAGTTATATAATACTTCCTCCATTCACAAATATAGGATATTCTAGATATTTCAATATGAACTACATACGAACTGAAATGAGGGAATAAAAATACTAAAATACGTCTATATACATTCGAATAAGAAAAAGTAGAACATTTTATATTTGTGAACGTACGGAGTGATATTTATTTATATTTAGTTAAAAAAGACAGGACTTAGCCTACACGTCCATTATTGCCACTAGGCATGACGTGAGAGCCAGTCAGCCAAAGCCCCTCGCTTCATCAGCAGGCCAGCGAAAAGCTATACCGGACCCACGTTTGATTAAAATGATGATCAGATTAACAAGAAGATTTCAACACAAATATCTTAATCCGAGTAGACAAAAACCCAAAGCACATCTCAACAAAGAAAAATGCTTCCAAAGCACGTCCTCATCCAGGTAGTTGCCGGATAGTTGGGCGGCATCATCATTGCATTAGCGTGGGTGCGCAACGCAATGCAAAAAAGCATAAGCTTTGTTAGCTGCAGCGCTAGCACCAATCACGAATCATCACGTCGAGTTTAAGGTTGACCGCCTGTCGGCCCTTAAAGTAAACCGCACACAACGGCACTACGACACCGCGGTTCTATCAAAGTTTCGAGCAAATCGAACAAAGAGTGGATGTGAGTAAAAGAGAAACACGTGAAAAGAGAGATAGTGGTAGTAAAAGAAGATTGCATCCAGGGACGATCGCATCTCCCAAACCTCGTGGAAAAGAACAAATCGCATCACACGATCTAGTAAAGCAAATCATCCAATCTTTCATTTGTCTGGTTCCTGTCTCAGAGATTCCACGTTTCTTGGTACATGATGAAATGCATACATATCCTATGGTGGAACACTATTTATCGATAGCGATTTACATCGTTCCTTTTGGGGTGTCTATTTCCAGTCTTATATTCAATACAGTGACAACTGGGTGTTACACCATCTACGAATACTTGTTTTGTTTATAAAAAGATGAATATTTGTTTTCCGACCTATTCAGAGATACAAGTTGCATTAATGTTTTTTTTTTGCACACTGATCCGTTTCCTTTGAACAAACAGGACGTCATATTCGGTGCTTCTTTGCACTGGACACCTCCAAATAAAAGCTTGTATGCTGATCGTATGCTGCATTTCATGGACGCTTGGGCCATGTGCTACCATAACAATGGCCTCTGTATGTCACGCAGAACTCCTGCAATTTTGTGAGCAACTTGGCCCGGCCCCGACATTGATATGTGCAGTCGTGGTGTCAGTGGCCTGCTGGGTTAGCCAGGGTTCCAATATCCCGATGTGCCAAACGTGGGGCATCACCATTCTGCTCGCGACAATGACCATTGCAAATTCCATCCGAAAAAAATTTACCATTCCTCCAATAAAACCAAGCGTGCAACTCCTCCCGACGAACATGTGCCCGTTGCTCCGTGGTGAGTGCATTCATGTATAGCTTGACCGATCAATCGATCCGGATATGTACAGCACCACCACCACCCGTCGGGGCAGTAACCACACGCATGACATGCACACATCAATAACATCACCAAAGCGGAGGATCTTTCCTTTGGTATGTCGCTTAAAGCTCAGGGAGATATATGATATACGCGCGCACCGCCGGTCAGGACGAATAATACTCCTGTAACTTTTGCCCTTGTCTGTCTGGTTAATCATGTGAGACCGTGGCATGCTGCAGCCTTCGCCACACGCATGAAAACAACCTCCTCAAAGTAGCCGGCCAGCCTCATTGATTCCATCATTATCCCGGCCAGTGGAAGCATCTCTCGTGCTAACCACTCTTTATTAGAAGAAGAAAAAAACAGTTGGAACTTAACCACCCGTAGCATGCGTGTTGTATGAGTGGCGGGACAGATACAGTGTACTAGCTATACGGGACAACAAACGGAGAAGGCTCAACAAGGCCAGACACAGCTAATCGCATGCCTAGATTGCAATTGGGAGATGTTAATTAGGTAAACTATCTTTAATTAGCGAGCGAGCGAGCGACATCTTTATCTCATGCATGCATGCGCACACATACAGCGATAGGCTGTTTTTTCCTAAGGAAGTGAGAGAGACTGACAGTGATCGATGTAATGTACTATACTTATCAATTACTCTAGGCCTAAGCACCGCACATGCCTGTCACTTGGGTCTGTGAGTCGACCGGGATTAATTAAAAAGAATTAGCCTATGCATGCTCGTTGTCGACTACGGATAAGCAGAGATCAGAGGCGTAGACGGCCATTGGACGAAGCAAAGCCACACTCGGAATCTCCAAGGTGACGCCAAGTTAATTCAATAGAATATAGCCCGCAAAGAAAATCAACAGCAACATTTGATATTTAGATTGATTCTGAAATGAGAGAAAGCGATCGGTGTGAGTGCTTGACCTGGTGGGTGCATGCATGCGGTGGCCTGCACGGAGGAGAAGGCAAAGCTTCAAGGTTGAAGCTAGGACGACACATGCATGCTGATCATTACCTTACCTGGGAGACAACGGCACTTAGCTTGTTCATTGAACATTACTGTACTTGTTTTTGTTGTCTGGGGTGTTGTGATTGGTTCACGTGAGCCTTCTTTTTGTTCAGTTCAGTGTGTTATTATTGGCTGATGGTCCGTGGTGCACTACTCTAGATCTCTAGCGAGAGTACGATCCATGAGGTATAAAACTATAGGACCACATGTAGGGTAGTGCACCCCAATGATCTGCATACTACACATCCTGGGTACAAAGTTTGTACGGTGACAATATATATTGAGCTATAAACCTATGACAAAGTTAGTCATCCGAAACTCTTCCATCTGAGGTTATGTATACACGCCGATGAGACAAAATCGCCAGCCTATATAAAACTCATGTGAAGTGCTTCAATTGCACAGTTCATGAACCCAACCATGGCCATTGTTGTAGTTTACCGATAGGGGATTCGATTTTTTTTCTCGCCTGTTCATAGCTTTGATCTTATATGACTTTGCTACCGACGGGTTTTTCATGTTCGTGCGTTGATGTTGGTTGTGGCATCTTAATTATGCAGACGTCGGATGTGTGCCCTTTGGGTTTGCATCATCTTGATGCACCTTTCTAAGCCAGTAAAATTCACCCTTTATCGATAAAAAAGTTGTAAAAGACAGGACTCGACCTACTACCGTATTATTGCCACCACACATGACCTGAGCCCTCACCTCGCCTCAGCTCTCCAACAAAGAAGCCACACCAGACCCGGAATAATTAATTAAAACTATCATCGATTAGATTGGCGAAAAAGCGCTCAGCACAAACACCTTAACCCCAATAAACAACACCCAGAGCGCATCTTACCAGCGGCAAGAAAGAAAGAAAGAAAGAAAGCGAGTTGGGATCCGGATATATAGTTGCCGGAGAGTTGCGCGGCATCATCATGGCATCAACGTGAGTGCGCAACGCAATGCTAATTAAGCTTAATTTGCTAGTAGGTGGAGTAGTGGCGTCAATCATGAGTCATCACGTCGAGTTTAAGGTTGACCACAGTGATGGATTTCACGCATGCACGTACGACAGCGCCAGCGCCAGCGCTGGTCGCCGGCCGGCGTCTCTCGTTGGCCGCCCGCCTGAATGATAGAGGCCTGACGTTGCGGCGTGCTAGGTCTAGTACCTGCAACAGAAGGACAAGATGCACGTACAGGAAACTGAAAGTCTGAAATCCGGCCGCGAGAACAGGGCCAGGTCCGGATACGTGCTGCCAAATGTGGCTGGCTCGTGCAGAGAGTCGACGGAAACAGGGTGCCGGCCCAGACGACGACGGACAGTACGTATCGTACGTCTCCCTTGCCAAATAAGTAATAGTTCTTGCCCGTGCCCGTCGGCGCGCGTTTTTCAGTTTGGCTCGTCGCGACGGCCGCGGGGCCTCGACCTGCACATGCACGCCTGGCTAGCTAGCTACGTACAGTAGATCTGAACTAGTCAACAATGTACGTAGTGTATAATCATACATGCATGCCACATTGGTACTCCAACATTCTTCCCAATTCGCCATGCAAATAATTCCCTCTTCTTCATCTAGGCAAAGTAACTAAGTAAGCACGGACGGTTGTTCACGGGCCACGAGTTGTTATTCTTCCAGGAGCCAAAAGGAGCACGGACGGGTACGTCAGATGCTTTGCTCCCGGCTTTACTTTACTTTACGGTCTACAAGATCAAATCTAGTCTCAAAGAGGCAGAGGAAATCGATTAGTATAAATCTCAGATGCCGGGTCGCTTGGTTGGGAGTACTACGTGTAGCGATAATACGTGTTCCAGCACACTCCTACAGCGTTCTTCTCTTTTGTCTTCACGGAAAAGATACTACTAGTACTACATTCCATTGTTCGCCAGAAAGTGGCCGAGTCGACAGACTAATATCAGTCGGTCGTGCTGACTCGAAAGCGTGATCCGAGATTCCAGATTCCTGCACTTGTTGATTCGGGTGGTTTCCCGCGGCCCTCATTTGTCAATGTTTCTCCTTTAGCACGATTCGCCGACTCTTTGTGCCAGAGGCGTTTAGTACTCCCTCCCTCCGCCTCCGGTCCTTTTTACTTCGCGTATTAGAATTGTGTCAAGTCAAGTTTGACTTGACTTATAATAAAAAATATCAACGTCTACCATACCAAATATATATACTATGAAACTACATTTTAGAAAGAATCTAACAATATTAATTAGTCATTGTGAATGTTGGTATTTTTTTCTATAAGTTCAGTCAAAGTAAAGATACTTTAGCTTTGGACAAAACATATATGCAGACTTAAAAGGGGATTGGAGGGGGTACTACATTGCATACTCCAGCCAATGTATCTGGATTTTCTCTTCAATGGTGTGTTGTCTTCACCTAACTGATAGTATTATATTACAGAGATGAACAAATGATTGAAAAGAGGAAATTTCTATGCTTGAACCACTTTAAAAAAATCAAGGGAAACACATTGCACCGAGCGAGGACGGATTAAATGGGCCGACGTGGATATCTGATGAGGCTGCAGGGGCGACATGGGGAGCGCCTATTCAGCGCATTAAGCGTCAGTTTCTTGCTGGGAGCGCGGACATGGGCCGGCCAATGACTCGTCTCGCTCGCACGACTCTTTCGCTCGCGATTCTAAGAAAGAAACTCGCTTGCTCACACCGTCACCTACAGATCGCTTTTTCTTCGCTTGTTCAGTACAAATATTTCGGAACAGGAAGGAAAAACCAGCACGGATTTTTTAGTATATAACATTCTGGTGAAACAAAAAAAATGTTTGTCTGTTTGAAAGAAATTCACGAATTAAAAAAAGGAATTCAATTTTCTGATGTACTATAAAATGTTCACGAATTTAAAAAGTTCATGAATTTGCAAAATGTTCATAGTTTTTTAAAAATTTCATCAATTTGATCATTTTTTCACGAATTTGAAAATGTTCAAAAAATTTCAAAGTCGTGAATTGAAACATCTGTTTGCGGATTCGAAAAATGTTCACAAAATTTGAACAGGTTCACGCATTTGAAAATTTAATGATTTTTAAAAGTAGATCTGAATAAAGTTCCTGCATTTGAAAACTTCATGAAAATTGGAAAAATCATGGATTTTAAAAAATTTCATCATTCGGGAGAAGTTCACGCATTTCAAAAAGTTCATGCAGCTGAAAATGTTAAAAGATTTAGAAAAAGTTCAGAGATTTGAAATATATTCAACAATTGGAAAAAAAATGTTCATGCAATTGAAAAAAGTTCATAAATTTGAAATAAAGTTCATGCACTCGAAATAAACTAAGTTCACGCATTTGGAAAAAGTTCACAGATTTTAAAAAGGTTCACGCATATGAAAAGTTCCTAAACTTGAAAATGTTCAAAGATTTGAAAAAAGTAAACAGTTTGAAAAATCTTCACCAATTTGAAAAAAGCTCATGCAATTAAAAAAATTCAAGAATTTGAAACACAATTCATAGATTTGAATAAAGTTCACGCATTGAGGAAAAAGTTCATGGACTTGAAAATTTCATCAATTTGAAAAAAAAAATCATGAATTAGAAAATGTTCAAAGATTTGAAAAAGTTCACAGATTTAAAAATATGTTCAGCAAGTGCATATGACGGGTCGCTTGGGGAGTAGGGGAATATAAGCTAGCTAGCTAGCTAGCAATTATCCCAGCACACTCCGACAGCGTCTTCTCTTTTGTCTTTACGGAAAAGATACTACTAGTACTACACTCCATTGTTCGCTAGAAAGTGGGGAGTCGACAGACAAATATCAGTCGGTCCTGCTGACTCCAAAGCGTGATCCCAGATTCCATATTCCTGCACTTGTTGATTCGGGTGGTGTCCCGTGGCCCTCATTCGCCAATGTTTTCCTTTAGCACGCTCGCCACCTGTTTGTGCCGGAGGCGTTTAGTATTGCATACTCCAGCCAAGGTATCTGGATTTTCTCTTCAATGTTGCGTTGTCTTCACCTAACTGATAGTACTACAGAGTATTATAGAGATGAACAAATGATTGAACAGAGGAAATTTCTATGCTTGAACCACTTAAAAAAGTTCAAGGGAAAATACATTGCACAGGGCAAGGATAGATTAAATAGGCCGACGTGGATATCCGGTGAGGTTGGATCGGCGACATGGGGAGCTCCTATTCGGCGCATTAAGTACCAGTTTCTTGCTGTAGCCCACAGGGGCGCACGAACCTGGGCTGGCTACTGACTCGCCAGTTTCGTCACTCGCTTGCACGACTCCCTTCCCCACGATTCTAAAAAAGGAAACTCGCTCGCTAACACCGTCGGCTATAGATTGCTTTTTCTTCGCTTGTTCTCTACAAATCTTATGGTTCAGGAAGGAAAAATCAGAACATTTTTTTTAGTATTTAAAATTTTTGTGAAACAAAAAATGTTTTTCCATCTAAAAATAAGTTCAGGAATTGGGAAAAAAGGGAATTTAATATTTTTATGAACCAAAAAGTTCTCAAATTTCAAAACATTCACGAATTTGAAAAACGTTCAGAAATTTATAAAATTTCATGAATCGGAACATTTGTTCATGAATTTAGAAATGTTCACAATTTTTTAAAAGTTCACGAATTGGAACATTGGTTCGTGCATTTGAAAAAAGTTGACAAAATTTGAACAAGTTCATGCATTTGAAAAGTTCACAAAAATTGGGAAAATAACATTTGAAAAACTTCTGCATTTGAAAAGTTCACAAGGAATGAAAAAAAATTATGGATTTGAATAAAGTTCATGCATTCGGAAAAAGTTCACGGAATTGAAAATTTCACGCATTAGAAAAGTTCATGAATTTGAAAATGTTCAACGATTTTAAAACAGTTCATATATTTGAAAAATGTTCACCAATTTTAAAAAATCATGCAATTGAAAATTTTCACGAATTTTAAATAAACTTCAAACATTTGAATTAAGTTCATGCATTTTGAAAAATTTCATAGATTTAAAAAAGGTTCAAGCATTTAAATACTTCCTAAATATCAAAATGTTCGAAGATTTGAAAAGAATTAACAGATCTGAAAAATGTTCACCCATCTGAAAAATATTTATGCAATCAAAAAAGTTCACAAATTTGAAAGTTCACAGATTTAAATAAAGTTCACGCATTTGGGGAAAGTTGATGGATTTGAAAATATCATGAATACGAAAGAAAGATCATGCATTTGAAATGCTTGAAGATTTGAAAAAGTTCACTGATTTAAAAAAAATTCAACAATTTGAAAAAAGTTCAAGCAATTGAAAAGGTTCACGAGTTTGAAAATAAAGTTCACAGATTTGAATAGAGTTCATGTATTTGAATAAGTTCTTGCATTCAAAAAAATTCATGAATTTGAAAAAAAATTCATGAATTTGAAGAATGTTCCCCGATTTGAAAAAATTTCATGTATTTAAAAATGTTCACAAATTTTAAAAAATCATGCATTTGAAAAAAGTTCACAAATTTGAAAGAAACTTCAAAGAATTTGTGAAAAAAATTCACACATTTGAAGGAAACAAGTAAATAAAAAAACTTAAATCCAAAAAAAGAAAAATGAATATATGAAAAAAAGAAAAGAAAATAACAAATAAAAGGAGCAAAAGAATCAGAAAAGCCGGTCAAAAATCCTCTAGAAGCTTCCCAAAACTGGCCAGCAGGTAATGTCTTTCACGATTATGGGTCAGGCCGGTTGCTCGAAGGAACCAGCGGCCGAAGCGCCAAATAGGATATGAGCACATGAGAGTAAGATCCTGCTGTTTTTTGCTTTCGGTGAAGCAAGCGGGCAGCCAGTAGGGATGCACAACGTATCGTCTTCTCATTGGTGGGAGGTGGCAGCACAATGGTTGCTTCCGGAACAAATATATGATGCATAGATACCATAAATTCCACATGAACAAGTGCAACGTCCTTGTTTTGTTTAACCATGGATGTGCAACGTCCTTGACTTTCTCCATTTTGGTCACGGCTCGAAAAAGAGAAGTTCCCTTTTGGTCACTGTTGAACCAAAGGCTTAAGTCCATGGTGCTAACGTCTTGCCAACCTCGCAAAAGAAAAATGGAAATCCGACTTACTCCATGGTATCAAGATGCTCGCACACGTTTCAGAAATAAGGCGCTCTCACGATTGCATGCTAGTCCCCCCATACCTGAATTATTTATTACGAAAATAGATAAAAATGAATGTATCTAGAACTAAAAATTACTTCTAAATACATCCATTTTCGCGACAAGGAATTTGGGACGGATGGAGCAGTACTTTTTTTTTTATTCTTTTGACACTAGTTTTATGCCATTAGTTTGGACACTATTAGTACTTATCCTTTTTTAGATGACTAGTACTTATTTGATCTCGATATAGGCTTTTAATCTTCCATTATATATTAAAAGTGTTAGATTTTGCTTGTAGGCCTTTGGCCCAACGTACCCGCTGTCACGCAAGTCTTTTCCATCCCTTCTTCCGGCGTGCACCGCGAGAAGGGACAGCAAGCCTCCGGAACCCCGTCTCTCATGATCTTGTACGGGAGAGGGGCGATCAGGTTTTTAGGGAGTGCACTCACGCAACTGCTGACAGCGACGACTTCCTCAATGACAACTTCTTCCCCGACCTCGGCAACCTTTTCATCAACGACATGGGCAACAACATCAACGCCAACGGTTCTGCTCCCGCTGCACCATATGTGATTTTGTGCTCCTTGTTTGAGATCGTGCTAGAATTCCTATTTGTAGTCTGTGCCATAGATTTGATATGTTCATCTACTATGCTAGTCTGCATGATTAGTTCAATCTCTATTATTGTTGTCATGATTTATTCACTGTTTATTCGGATTAAATATTGTAGTAATTTACTTCTATATTCAACAAAAAGCACATATCGGGCCGTGAACCAACCTGTGTTTGGATGGTTACGAGGACAATGACATCCTTAGTCCAGCAGAGTTCATGCCCTAGGCTTGACATTGGTGATCACATTTTTTGGATTTACTTCAGGCCTTCTGACAATATGCATTCAATAGGAGGAGACGTTTCCATTGACTACAAAGAAATCTGTGGCGACTTCGTCAATCCAGTCGGTTTCCTAGCAAGCCACGAGCCAATCTCACGGACGGGAAACTGAGTATCACTAAGTCTTTACTATCAACTTTTTATTGCCAACTATTTCAGGTACTGTTCGAGTCCATCAAGGCCTCTTCATGGACGACCTATTGCGTTCACAGTCGGCTCTAACAAACAAAGTCCTCGACCGAAAGGAGCCGGCACCATTGGCGAGACCTTGAAGGATCCAGGGGCTACTGACCGCGGGGTTCCCCCGGGTTCACTCGGCGGGGAGCCTCTTTGCTCATGGCGACCTTGCCCGAAATAATCTCCATTTCTCTCACAGTGCAGCAACAATAGTTAGCCAATACCCAGTGAACGAGGCACCTCCCAGTGCAGCAACGAGCAGACGAGCCAACACGCAAAGAACAACACGCACCACCAACAGAACTATGGTACACGTTCATCATCTGTCATCATGGTGAAACAATGTACGGAAGAGCCAGTCAACAACACGTCACGTCCATCGGGTGCCTCGTCACTATCGCCATTGCCACACGGATTGCTACACGCCGTTAAGATCCGGTGGTACAGCCATACGACAGCAACCCCGCCGGGATATATACGCTCTCCAAAGGGCTCGACGTCTTCGTTGAAGAACGCCGCGGCCACCCAAGCCGGCAGCCGGACTGACCTGAGGGCTGAGGCTAATACAACTCCCAAACTTTAGGGTTGTTTCAGCTGCTACTTCACGCACTTGATTTCTGCCAACTTCTGAAATTTATTCCACTTCCCGCTGTTACAATCATACGATCCATACATGAAATTTATTCCACTTCCCGTTTGATTTATTCCACTTGATCCGTGCCATGCATGCATACATGTGTGCGTACAGCGCAACAATGCGGCATCTGAGCATCATGCATGTGCTACTACGTACAGTAGCTTTTAATTACTCAACAGCATGAATGCTGGCTGGGAGCGTCTCGTTCTTTCCATGGAAGTTGATGTGGTTGTCGCCGCAGTCGACGAACTGGTAGTTGACGATGAGGTGGCCCCTCTGGTACCCCATGCCGTCGGTGTCGATCTTGACGAACACCGTGTCCCAGTCGAGGTCCAGCCCGCCGTTGGCGCACTGGTCCACGATCCTCGCTGTGATCTGCGCCCCCGTGCCCGTGTTGGTCACCCGGATGCACCGCCCGCACGACGCCTGGCCGCGGGGGCCGGCGGGGCCGCAGAACGCCGTCCAGCCGTACTTGGACCGCCACGAGAACGGCTTGCCGGCGTCCCAGGTGGAGCAGTAGGCGCTCACGGCGCCCAGGTCCCAGCCGTTCTGAGCCGGGCTGTAGTAGTGGTACGTCGCCCGGACGTTGCTCGCCTGCTGCGCCGCGGCGGCCGTGGCACCGGCGCACAGGAGCGCCGCCACCAGCGCGAGGCGTGCGGCCATCCTCGTCAACGTAGCAGAGGATGATCGTACCAGAGTAGCTAGCAGCTGCTGACAGTGGAATGGGAATCGCTCTTCGCCGCTACTATTATTATATAGAGGTGGAGTTGAACGCGGCGCGTCAGATATGGAAGGATGATGGTAGACTTTTCTTCTCTTCACAGCTTCTACGAATTTTCCACAAACTGGGAATCAATTGCATGAACAGCTCATAAGGACATATATAGATATGCTTTTAAGAGATGTGGCATACGTGTCCAGCTACCAAGCTGGAAATTTTAGCAAAACTGTTACAGGTGTGGATGGCTGCCTATGTAATCATGTCAGCGTGTCACTTTCTACAAATTTGTGCGGCTGCAATTGCAAACACGTGGGCGAAAGCTAGAGGGAAGATATATCTTTACGCATAATTGAAGTTTTAGATAAGATGGCTCGATTTATTGTTATGAAATTGAGTTCTCACCAATTCATTGAGATACCGACAACACCAACTGCCTAAAACAAGTCAATCAAGAAACCGCGAAAAGAAAACGGGACCTCACGTCTTCGTATTTTCACTCAACATATCACAACAATTAGATTAGGGTCCTCCAAAGAAAGGCAAGGCGGCTAGGGTTTCTGCCCCCCGTCGCCGCCGCCGCCAATTTGCCACGTCTTCTGTGGCCTTACGACCATGGGTGCGCGGTGGATCCCAGCCTAGGAAGGCGAGACGGTGGCGGCTTCTTGAAGATAGAATAAGGTTCTCCCCGCCTAGCCCTCGTCCCGATGGTGTGTCTAGCTTGGTCGGATGGCGTGTGGAGGTGTGTCTCCGACGAATCTCGCGGGGTTCGATCGGTGGTTGTGTTTGGTGGCTCGGATTCGGTCTTTGTTCGTCTTTGTTCATGTGTGTTCAGGTTGGATCATTTCAATCTAAACTTCTCTTCGTCGGTGGCGTCTGCTGTTCTGGTGCGTTGGTCATATGGGGTCTTAGCACGACGACTTCCCGACTATCTACCACAACAAGTTGGGCCGGCCTCCGGCGAGAGAGGGGCGATGACGGCGGCGTGCCTTCGGCTCGCTTTCGTGCTTGTAGTCGTCGGTAGGTGGTCTACGAATCTGGATGTGATTTTTATTATTTCTGGTGTTCGTTGTACTGCCATGATTGAAAATGAATAGATTGGAAGTTTCTCGAAAAATGCAATTAGATTAAGGTAATACCATTGTTAGAATGGGAGACAAAATGAAGCCTCCTCAGGGCGTCTGAATCTGGGTCGTCGGATTAGCGTCCCAAAAGACTCTGGACCGTCGGATCTTCGAGTGAGACGATCCTGGCCGTCGGACGTTCGAGTGAGACGATCTGAGCCGTCGGATCGAGCACGGCACTGCTACAATGAATAGTGTGGTGCCACCGCTGTAAATCCCGTGCCCCACCGAGGGCATTCTTGTCTTTTCACACACAAGCGTATAAAAGGAAGCACGCCGTGTGGAATCCGCCATCCGCCGCGGCCCTCTGCTTCACTCCAGCCGTCGCCGCCTCGCGTCCGGTTCTTCTCCCCTTCTCTCTCTTCGCCGAGCTCGCCGCCGCCGCTGCTCGCCTCGTCCCCTCGCGCCTCCAACCCCTAGCCTCCCCTTCTCCTCCTCCCGTCCTCTCCTCCGCCGCTCGGTCGCCGTGCCCGTGCTGCTCAACCTCCGCCATCTTCTCCTACTCCAGCGCCTCATCCCCTGATCTCACGTGCTCGGCCTCCATCCCGTTCCCCTGCCTGGCGGCGCTCTCTACCGCTGTCGTCGCTACGTATTCTCCTCCCCGACCATCGACCTCAGGCCGCCGCTCCGTCCCCCGTCCCCATCGCAGCCCTCCTCGAGCAGCAGGACAGGCGGCGGCCAGATCCACCACGACCGCCGCAGTTCGTCCGGATACGCGCCCACCCCAGTTGCTGGTGCGCCACTGCTGCCGTTCTCGTGCGACCGCGCAGCTCCTCTGCTCCAACCCTGTCAAGGTGCCCTCCTCCCCCTTCTCGATTCGACGCTGCATGTGTTGCTCTCTTCATGAAGCTCCTCTCTGCTGCAGTCTTGGAGGAGATGCTGGAGAACCTGAGATGCGATTCTTCGGCCCCAACAAGCTCCAGGACAAGGAGGGCGACAAGTTCCTTCTTGGGTCCAACGCAGGGGTAAGCACTGGGACCTCCTCTGCTCTCTTCTCATCCCTCCAGATTCGGTTTGGATGGCACAGGGTGGTGGTGGTAGTCGTTTTAATCCTGCTGCATGTTTAGCTGTAGTTTTTCTTCAGTTTCATCAGACAAATAAGAACGAATGGAGTGTCTCTCTGCATTTGTTGCTTATGGTTCTGGGGTTTTGTGATATATGCTTCGTTCAAGCCATTAATTTTTAGGATAAGACTCAAAATCAAGGTGAGTTATTATTGGATGTTGGACCTTTATATCTTTTTCATGAAAATTTGAAGCCTGGAGTGACAAATATCATAGAAAGCTTGGTGCTTTCTGCTTTGGAATGCCTTTTCTATTTACTAATATGCATTCTATACAATCTGCATAGCTTATATGACGACATCATCAGAATCATGATACCTGATTTAGGCTTGCACGAGTTGTAAATGATTGAAATGGTGATTGTGTTGGTCGGTTGGATGATCGTAACTTGAATGTTATTTCCTACCGGGTCTATAATGGAAAACAATTGATCCCTGCCTCTTTAATCTGTTTGATGGTTGAATTCAAGTTAGTGCAAGCATATGTCTGTTAATAGCATGTTTTATGTTTTTACAAGAAGCATTGTATGGAATTGAATGCCATTCTATGCTGCCTGCAAATATTCTGGATGGGATAATTATTAAATAAGTGGGTTGTCGCACTAACTTGAATTTTGGTGACATATATGATACAAAGGTCAAAGATTGTTCTCATTTATATTGATGCTATTGTTTATCCAACTCAGTGGATGTTGTCTAAAGTGCTTGTCCATCATAATTGATGTGCTGGAGTTTCCTTGGTGATATGAAACCAACCATTCATCTACTTACTTCATTGCATCTTTTGACTTACTCGATTATCTAATTAATAATTACAGTTATTTGGTAGCCAGAAGATGGTGTTGGTATCCATGAGGATGTCTTGAACGTTATGAGGTTCAGGAGGGCAATGAGTTTCTATTTTGTGTATCTCCTGCAATGATTTTCAGTTTTGTGTTTCACTTACGATTAGCAACTTGTCATTCTTTAGGTGTCATAAATGCTGCTCAGAGGAAGCTCCTTGATGAGCTGGGCATCCCGGATGAAAATGTGCCCATTGACCAGTTCATTCCTCTCAGTCGGATGCTTTACAGGGTGTCGGCTGTAGAGACAGAAGAGGAGGTTGACACATCCTCGGCGCCTACTGCAGCGACCACGACCACATGTATCTAAAAGAGAGGAACTAACTAAATGACAGACATATTCCTAGCTTTGGAAAGAAATAATGACCAGGATATATCAAGAAAATGCTCTTATCTTGCTACAGTTTGTTTTCACTATTTTTTATTAAAAGAACAAGATGCTTTCTTTGACCGTTAATTATATCTTGTAGTATAATAATTGGTGTTGATGCATGATAGCATATTTTTTGTGAGATAGTTTAATCATCCTCTGTTGATCAGGGTATTTAACATTGCTTATGTAACATGACAAAATAAGCTATGTTTTTCTCTGAATTCTAAACGGTATTTATCATGTTTTCTGAGGTTTTTAATTGTTGCAAATACGGTAGTTGTGACTGGTTGGTGAGAAATACCTTGAGATTTATCTTCCTGTCAAGTGCTACTGGTGTTACGATGATGCAAATAACCTTTTCTGTTGCACATGGTATATTTGTTTAGATTGCAGTTTTAGCTTCCTCCACTCTTTGCTCTGATTAGGTTAATTTCTAACAAATATTTAGATGTGCTTATATTATGTGTAATTTCTTTGGCCAGAATTTAGAGGAATAAATCATCTTTCTGATAAATTGTTTCTTGCGCAGAATAATTGCAATGCTTAAAAATATTGTTCTTGATATATACTCCCTCCATCGGGTAGATACATCCGTTTGAGGGACAAGTACTTCCGGACTGAGGGAGTAGTATGTAAGCTCGTGATTCATTTGGTTAAGCATATAGCCCTCCGTTTCATCCGCGGAACAGTCACATTCTACTTGCTCATTGAACCTTCTGTTGCTTTATGTGTGCAAACATTTATTTTAAGTGATGCTTCATGCCTCACATGATAAATTGCTGAATCAACCGACATATAACCGCTGGGTTTGTGTTTCCTGGTCTTACCTTGGTTTTCTGAATATATATATTGATTATCCCTATTTGGTTAATGATGTGCATAGTCATTCCATTCTTATGTTTTATTAGTCGCCTTCCGCTTCCCGGTGACCCCTTTCTATTCACTACTACTATGTAGCCATTTCATTCCTGGGTTCATATGTTTTGTTGCAATGCTACGAAGAATCACAAAGACTATTCACTAATCATTCACTTTCTTTTGTTCCTACAACCTGCATTTGCATAAGCTGGATTTTGTTTTTTCCCTACTTTAAACACCAATAGACTGGTAATTCTTAATGTTCAGCTTATTTGTTTTTTCAGAGATTGTTTCTATGGATTTCCTTTCTTATGGATCAGAAGGCATGGGTGCAGGCAACACCAATTGTAGTGTTAAGTAAGACATAACCTCCCCTTTTTGTGGCCATGTTAATTAATGGAAAGTGTACTTTGTACTTAGTTTAGACCAAATGAGATGTTTTATCATATAAAATCAAATGTATCTTTGTAGTATTCCTGAAAAAATGGTACTTAGTGATGTTCACCATTGAAACTACTCCATCTCACGTGATGATCGGACATGGTTTAGTTGATTTGGATCACATGATCACTTAGAGGATTAGAGGGATGTCTATCTAAGTGGGAGTTCTTAAGTAATATGATTAATTGAACTTAAATTTATCATGAACTTAGTACCTGATAGTATCTTGCTTGTCTATGTTGCTTGTAGATAGATGGCCCGTGCTGTTGCTTCGTTGAATTTTAACGCGTTCCTTGAGAAAGCAAAGTTGAAAGATGATGGTAGCAATTACACGGACTGGGTCTGTAATTTGAGGATTATCCTCATTGTTGCACAGAAGAATTACGTCCTGGAAGCACCGCTGGGTGCCAGGCCTGCTGCAGGAGCAACACCAGATGTTATGAACGTCTGGCAGAGCAAAGCTGATGACTACTCGATAGTTCAGTGTGCCATGCTTTACGGCTTAGAACCGGGACTTCAACGACGTTTTGAACGTCATGGAGCATATGAGATGTTCCAGGGGTTGAAGTTAATATTTCAAGCAAATGCCCGGATTGAGAGATATGAAGTCTCCAATAAGTTCTACAGCTGCAAGATGGAGGAGAATAGTTCTGCCAGTGAGCATATACTCAAAATGTCTGGGTATAATAATCACTTGATTCAACTGGGAGTTAATCTTCCGGATGATAGCGTCATTGACATAATTCTTCAATCACTGCCACCAAGCTACAAGAGCTTCGTAATGAACTATAATATGCAAGGGATAGAAAAGACGATTCCCAAGCTCTTCGCAATGCTAAAGGCTGCGGAGGTAGAAATCAAGAAGGAGCATCAAGTGTTGATGGTCAACAAGACCACTAGTTTCAAGAAAAAGGGCAAAGGGAAGAAGAAGGGGAACTTCAAGAAGAACAGCAAGCAAGTTGCTGCTCAGGAGAAGAAACCCAAGTCTGGACCTAAGCCTGAGACTGAGTGCTTCTACTGCAAGCAAACTGGTCACTGGAAGCGGAACTGCCCCAAGCATTTGGCGGATAAGAAGGATGACAAGGTGAACAAAGGTATATGTGATATACATGTTATTGATGTGTACCTTATTAATGCTCGCAGTAGCACCTGGGTATTTGATACTGGTTCTGTTGCTAATATTTGCAACTCGAGACAGGGGCTACGGATTAAGCGAAAATTGGCTATGGACGAGGTGACGATGCGCATGGGAAATGGTTCCAAAGTCGATGTGATCGCAGTCGGCACGCTACCTCTACATCTACCTTCGGGGTTAGTTTTAGACCTAAATAATTGTTATTTGGTGCCAGCGTTGAGCATGGACATTATATCTGGATCTTGTTTGATGCGAGACGGTTATTCATTTAAATCAAAGAATAATGGTTGTTCTATTTATATGAGTAATATCTTTTATGGTCATGCACCCTTGAAGAGTGGTCTATTTTTATTGAATCTCGATAGTAGTGATATACATATTCATAATGTTGAAGCCAAAAGATGCAGAGTTGATAATGATAGTGCAACTTATTTGTGGCACTGCCGTTTAGGTCATATCGGTGTAAAGCGCATGAAGAAACTCCATACTGATGGACTTTTGGAACCACTTGATTATGAATCACTTGGTACTTGCGAACCGTGCCTCATGGGCAAGATGACTAAAACGCCGTTCTCCGGAACTATGGAGAGAGCAACAGATTTATTGGAAATCATACATACAGATGTATGTGGTCCGATGAATGTTGAGGCTCGTGGCGGATATCGTTATTTTCTCACCTTCATAGATGATTTGAGCAGATATGGGTATATCTACTTAATGAAACATAAGTCTGAAACATTTGGAAAGTTCAAAGAATTTCAGAGTGAAGTTGAAAATCATCGTAACAAGAAAATAATTTTCTACGATCTGATCGTGGAGGAGAATATTTGAGTTACGAGTTTGGTCTACATTTGAAACAATGCGGAATAGTTTCGCAACTCACGCCACCCGGAACACCACAGCGTAATGGTGTGTCCGAACGTCGTAATCGTACTCTACTGGATATGGTGCGATCTATGATGTCTCTTACTGATTTACCGCTATCGTTTTGGGGTTATGCTTTAGAGACGGCTGCATTCACGTTAAATAGGGCACCATCTAAATCCGTTGACACGACGCCTTATGAACTATGGTTTGGCAAGAAACCAAAGTTGTTGTTTCTTAAAGTTTGGGGCTGCGATGCTTATGTGAAAAAACTTCAACCTGATAAGCTCGAACCCAAATCGGAGAAATGTGTCTTCATAGGATACCCAAAGGAGACTATTGAGTATACCTTCTATCACAGATCCGAAGGCAAGACTTTTGTTGCTAAATTTGGATCCTTTCTAGAGAAGGAGTTATCTCGAAAGAAGTGAGTGGGAGGAAAGTAGAACTTGATGAGGTAACTGTACCTGCTCCCTTATTGGAAAGTAGTTCACCACAGAAACCGGTTTCTGTGACGTCTACACCAATTAGTGAGGAAGTTAATGATGATGATCATGAAACTTCAGATCAAGTTATTGCTGAACCTCGTAGGTCGAACAGAATAAGATCTGCACCAGAGTGGTACGGTAATCCTGTTCTGGAGGTTATGTTACTAGACCATGACGAACCTACGAACTATGAAGAAGTGATGGTGAGCCCAGATTCCGCAAAATGGCTTGCGGCCATGAAATCTGAGATGGGATCCATGTATGAGAACAAAGTGTGGACTTTGGTTGACTTGCCCGATGATCGGCAAGCAATTGAGAATAAATGGATCTTCAAGAAGAAGACTGACGCTGACGGTAATGTTACTGTCTACAAAGCTCGACTTGTCGCGAAAGGTTTTCGACAAGTTCAAGGGATTGACTACGATGAGACCTTCTCACCCGTAGCGGTGCTTAAGTCTGTCCGAATCATGTTAGCAATTGCCGCATTTTATGATTATGAAATTTGGCAAATGGATGTCAAAACTGCATTCCTGAATGGATTTCTGGAAGAAAAGTTGTATATGATGCAATCGGAAGGTTTTATCGATCCAAAGGGAGCTAACAAAGTGTGCAAGCTCCAGCGATCCATTTATGGACTGGTGCAAGCCTCTCGGAGTTGGAATAAACGCTTTGATAGTGTGATCAAAGCATTTGGTTTTATACAGACTTTTGGAGAAGCCTGTATTTACAAGAAAGTGAGTGGGAGCTCTGTAGCATTTTTGATATTATATGTGGATGACATATTGTTGATTGGAAATGATATAGAATTTCTGGATAGCATAAAGGGATACTTGAATAAGAGTTTTTCAATGAAAGACCTCGGTGAAGCTGCTTAGATATTGGGCATCAAGATCTATAGAGATAGATCAAGACGCTTAATTGGACTTTCACAAAGCACATACCTTGACAAAGTTTTGAAGAAGTTCAAAATGGATCAAGCAAAGAAAGGGTTCTTGCCTGTGTTACAAGGTGTGAAGTTGAGTAAGACTCAATGCCCGACCACTGCAGAAGATAGAGAGAAGATGAAAGATGTTCCTTATGCTTCAGCCATAGGCTCTATCATGTATGCAATGCTGTGTACCAGACCTGATGTGTGCCTTGCTATAAGTCTAGCAGGGAGGTACCAAAGTAATCCAGGGGTGGATCACTGGACAACGGTCAAGAACATCCTGAAATACCTGAAAAGGACGAAGGATATGTTTCTCGTTTATGGAGGTGACAAAGAGCTCATTGTAAATGGTTACGTTGATGCAAGCTGTGACACTGATCCGGACGATTCTAAATCGCAAACCGGATACGTGTTTACATTGAACGGTGGAGCTGTCAGTTGGTGCAGTTCTAAACAAAGCGTCGTGGCGGGATCTACGTGTGAATCGGAGTACATAGCTGCTTCGGAAGCAGCAAATGAAGGATCTGGATGAAGGAGTTCATATCCGATCTAGGTGTCATACCTAGTGCATCGGGTCCAATGAAAATCTTTTGTGACAATACTGGTGCAATTGCCTTGGCGAAGGAATCCAGATTTCACAAGAGAACTAAGCACATCAAGAGACGCTTCAATTCCATACGAGATCTAGTCCAGGTGGGAGACATAGAAATTTGCAAGATACATACGGATCTGAATGTTGCAGACCCGTTGACTAAGCCTCTTCCACGAGAAAAACATGATCAGCACCAAGACTCCATGGGTGTTAGAATCATTACTGTGTAATCTAGATTATTGACTCTAGTGCAAGTGGGAGACTGAAGGAAATATGCCCTAGAGGCAATAATAAAGTTATTATTTATTTCCTTATATCATGATAAATGTTTATTATTCATGCTAGAATTGTATTAACCGGAAACATAATACTTGTGTGAATACATAGACAAACAGAGTGTCACTAGTATGCCTCTACTTGACTAGCTCGTTGATCAAAGATGGTTATGTTTCCTAGCCATAGACATGAGTTGTCATTTGATTAACAGGATCACATCATTAGGAGAATGATGTGATTGACATGACCCATTCCGTTAGCTTAGCACACGATCGTTTAGTATGTTGCTATTGCTTTCTTCATGACTTATCATGTTCCTATGACTATCTGATTATGCAACTCCCGTTTACCGAAGGAACACTTTGTGTGCTACCAAACGTCACAACGTAACTGGGTGATTATAGAGGTGCTCTACAGGTGTCTCCGAAGGTACATGTTGGGTTGGCGTATTTCGAGATTAGGATTTGTCACTCCGATTGTCGGAGAGGTATCTCTGGGCCCTCTCGGTAATGCACATCAATTAAGCCTTGCAAGCATTACAACTAATGAGTTAGTTGTTGGATGATGTATTACGGAATGAGTAAAGAGACTTGCCGGTAACGAGATTGAACTAGGTATTGAGATACCGACGATCGAATCTCGGGCAAGTAACATACCGATGACAAAGGGAACAACGTATGTTGTTATGCGGTCTGACCGATAAAGATCTTCGTAGAATATGTGGGAGCCAATATGTGCATCCAGGTTCCGCTATTGGTTATTGACCGGAGACATGTCTCGGTCATGTCTACATAGTTCTCGAACCCGTAGGGTCCGCACGCTTAACGTTACGATGACAGTTTTATTATGAGTTTATATGTTTTGATGTACCGAAGGTTGTTCGGAGTCCCGGATGTGATCACGGACATGACGAGGAGTCTCGAAATGGTCGAGCCATAAAGATTGATATATTGGGCGACTATATTCGGACATCGGAAGTGTTCTGGAGAAGTTTCAGATAAAATCGGAGTTCCGGGAGTTACCGGAACCCCCCCCGGGGAAGCTATTGGGCCTTAGTGGAAAGGAGAGAGGGAGGCCAGGAGGTGGCGCGCGGCCCCCCTTGCCCCAATCCGAATTGGGAAAGGGAAGGGGGCGGCGGCCCCCCTTTTCCTTCCTTCTCTCCACCTCCTCCTTCCCCCTTCTCCTAGTTGGAATAGGAAAGGGGGGGCAAAACCTACTTGGAGTAGGATTGCCCTCCTTGGGCGCGCCTCCTCCCCTTGGCCGGCCCTCTCCTCCTCCCCCCTTTATATACGGAGGAGAGGGGCACCCTAGAGACACAACAATTGATCCTTGAGATCTCTTAGCCATGTGCGGTGCCCCCTCCACCATATTCCACCTCGATAATATCGTAGCGGTGCTTAGGCGAAGCCCTGCGTCGGTAGAACATCAACATCATCACCACGCCGTCGTGCTGACGAAACTCTCCCTCAACACTCGGCTGGATCGGAGTTCGAGGGACGTCATCGGGCTGAACGTGTGCTGAACTCGGAGGTGCCGTACGTTCGGTACTTGATCGGTCGGATCGTGAAGACGTACGACTACATCAACCGCGTTGTGCTAACGCTTCCGCTTTCGGTCTACGAGGGTACGTGGACAACACTCTCCCCTCTCATTGCTATGCATCACCATGATCTTGCGTGTGCGTAGGAATTTTTTGAAATTACGACGTTCCCCAACAGTGGCACCCGAGCCAGGTTTTATGCGTAGATGTCATATGCACGAGTAGAACACAAGTGAGTTGTGGGCGATATAAGTCATACTGCTTACCAGCATGTCATACTTTGGTTCGGCGGTATTGTTGGATGAAGCGGCCCGGACCGACATTACGCGTACGCTTACGCGAGACTGGTTCTACCGACGTGCTTTGCACACAGGTGGCTGGCGGGTGTCAGTTTTTCCAACTTTAGTTGAACCGAGTGTGGCTACGCCCGGTCCTTGCGAAGGTTAAAACAGCACCAACTTGACAAACTATCATTGTGGTTTTTGATGTGTAGGTAAGAACGGTTCTTGCTCAGCCCAGTAGCAGCCACGTAAAACTTGCAACAACAAAGTAGAGGACGTCTAACTTGTTTTTGCAGGGCATATTGTGATGTGATATGGTCAAGACGTGATGCTATTTTATTGTATGAGATGATCATGTTTTGTAACCAAGTTATCGGCAACTGGCAGGAGCCATATGGTTGTCGCTTTATTGTATGCAATGCAATCGCCCTGTAATGCTTTACTTTATCACTAAGCGGTAGCGATAGTCGTAGAAGCATAATATTGGCGAGACGACAACGATGCTACGATGGAGATCAAGGTGTCGCGCCGGTGACGATGGTGATCATGACGGTGCTTCGGAGATGGAGATCACAAGCACAAGATGATGATGGCCATATCATATCACTTATATTGATTGCATGTGATGTTTACCTTTTATGCATCTTATCTTGCTTTGATTGATGGTAGCATTATAAGATGATCCCTCACTAAATTATCAAAGTATAAGTGTTCTCCCTGAGTATGCACCGTTGCGAAAGTTCTTCGTGCTGAGACACCACGTGATGATCGGGTGTGATAGGCTCTACGTTCAAATACAACGGGTGCAAAACAGTTGCACACGCGGAATACTCAGGTTAAACTTGACGAGCCTAGCATATAACAGATATGGCCTCGGAACACGGAGACCGAAAGGTCGAGCGTGAATCATATAGTAGATATGATCAACATAGTGATGTTCACCATTGAAACTACTCCATCTCACGTGATGATCGGACATGGTTTAGTTGATTTGGATCACATGATCACTTAGAGGATTAGAGGGATGTCTATCTAAGTGGGAGTTCTTAAGTAATATGATTAATTGAACTTAAATTTATCATGAACTTAGTACCTGATAGTATCTTGCTTGTCTATGTTGCTTGTAGATAGATGGCCCGTGCTGTTGTTCCGTTGAATTTTAATGCGTTCCTTGAGAAAGCAAAGTTGAAAGATGATGGTAGCAATTACACGGACTGGGTCTGTAACTTGAGGATTATCCTCATTGCTGCACAGAAGAATTACGTCCTGGAAGCACCGCTGGGTGCCAGGCCTGCTACAGGAGCAACACCAGATGTTATGAACGTCTGGCAGAGCAAAGCTGATGACTACTCGATAGTTCAGTGTGCCATGCTTTACGGCTTAGAACCGGGACTTCAACGATGTTTTGAACGTCATGGAGCATATGAGATGTTCCAGCAGTTGAAGTTAATATTTCAAGCAAATGCCCGGATTGAGAGATATGAAGTCTCCAATAAGTTCTACAGCTGCAAGATGGAGGAGAATAGTTCTGCCAGTGAGCATATACTCAAAATGTTTGGGTATAATAATCACTTGATTCAACTGGGAGTTAATCTTCCGGATGATAGCGTCATTGACATAATTCTTCAATCACTGCCACCAAGCTACAAGAGCTTCGTGATGAACTATAATATGCAAGGGATAGAAAAGACGATTCCCAAGCTCTTCGCAATGCTAAAGGCTGCGGAGGTAGAAATCAAGAAGGAGCATCAAGTGTTGATGGTCAACAAGACCACTAGTTTCAAGAAAAAGGGCAAAGGGAAGAAGAAGGGGAACTTCAAGAAGAACAACAAGCAAATTGCTGCTCAGGAGAAGAAACCCAAGTCTGGACCTAAGCCTGAGACTGAGTGCTTCTACTGCAAGCAAACTGGTCACTGGAAGCGGAACTGCCCGAAGTATTTGGTGAATAAGAAGGATGGCAAGGTGAACAAAGGTATATGTGATATACATGTTATTGATGTGTACCTTACTAATGCTCGCAGTAGCACCTGGGTATTTGATACTGGTTCTGTTGCTAATATTTGCAACTCGAGACAGGGGCTACGGATTAAGCGAAGATTGGCTAAGGACGAGGTGGCGATGTGCATGGGAAATGATTCCAAAGTCGATGTGATCGCAGTCGGCACGCTGCCTCTACATCTACCTTCGGGATTAGTTTTAGACCTAAATAATTGTTATTTGGTGCTAGCGTTGAGCATCAACATTATATCTGGATCTTGTTTGATGCGAGACGGTTATTCATTTAAATCAGAGAATAATGGTTGTTCTATTTATATGAGTAATATCTTTTATGGTCATGCACCCTTGAAGAGTGGTCTATTTTTTATTGAATCTCGATAGTAGTGATACACATATTCATAATGTTGAAGCCAAAAGATGCAGAGTTGATAATGATAGTGCAACTTATTTGTGGCACTGCCGTTTAGGTCATATCGGTGTAAAGCGCATGAAGAAACTCCATACTGATGGGCTTTTGGAACCACTTGATTATGAATCACTTGGTACTTGCGAACCGTGCCTCATGGGCAAGATGACTAAAACGCCGTTCTCCGGAACTATGGAGAGAGCAACAAATTTATTGGAAATCATACATACAGATGTATGTGGTCCGATGAATGTTGAGGCTCGTGGCGGATATCGTTATTTTCTCACCTTCACAGATGATTTGAGAAGATATGGGTATATCTACTTAATGAAACATAAGTCTGAAACATTTGAAAAGTTCAAAGAATTTCAGAGTGAAGTTGAAAATCATCGTAACAAGAAAATAAAGTTTCTATGATCTGATCGTGGAGGAGAATATTTCAGTTACGAGTTTGGTCTACATTTGAAACAATGCGGAATAGTTTCGCAACTCACGCCACCCGGAACACCACAACGTAATGGTGTGTCCGAACGTCGTAATCGTACTCTACTGGATATGGTGCGATCTATGATGTCTCTTACTGATTTACCGCTATCGTTTTGGGGTTATGCTTTAGAGACGGCTGCATTCACGTTAAATAGGGCATCATCTAAATCCGTTGAGACGACGCCTTATGAACTATGGTTTGGCAAGAAACCAAAGTTGTTGTTTCTTAAAGTTTGGGGCTGCGATGCTTATGTGAAAAAACTTCAACCTGATAAGCTTGAACCCAAATCGGAGAAATGTGTCTTCATAGGATACCCAAAGGAGACTGTTGAGTATACCTTCTATCACAGATCCGAAGGCAAGACTTTTGTTGCTAAATTTGGATCCTTTCTAGAGAAGGAGTTTCTCTCGAAAGAAGTGAGTGGGAGGAAAGTAGAACTTGATGAGGTAACTGTACCTGCTCCCTTATTGGAAAGTAGTTCATCACAGAAACCGGTTTCTGTGACGTCTACACCAATTAGTGAGGAAGTTAATGATGATGATCATGAAACTTCAGATCAAGTTATTGCTGAACCTCGTAGGTCGAACAGAATAAGATCCGCACCAGAGTGGTACGGTAATCCTGTTCTGGAGGTTATGTTACTAGACCATGACGAACCTACGAACTATGAAGAAGTGATGGTGAGCCCAGATTCTGCAAAATGGCTTGAGGCCATGAAATCTGAGATGGGATCCATGTATGAGAACAAAGTGTGGACTTTGGTTGACTTGCCCGATGATCGGCAAGCAATTGAGGATAAATGGATCTTCAAGAAGAAGACTGACGCTGACGGTAATGTTACTGTCTACAAAGCTCGACTTGTCGCGAAAGGTTTTCGACAAGTTCAAGGGATTGACTACGATGAGACCTTCTCACCCGTAGCGATGCTTAAGTCTGTCCGAATCATGTTAGCAATTGCCGCATTTTATGATTATGAAATTTGGCAAATGGATGTCAAAACTGCATTCCTGAATGGATTTCTGGAAGAAAAGTTGTATATGATGCAATCGGAAGGTTTTATCGATCCAAAGGGAGCTAACAAAGTGTGCAAGCTCCAGCGATCCATTTATGGACTGGTGCAAGCCTCTCGGAGTTGGAATAAACGCTTTGATAGTGTGATCAAAGCATTTGGTTTTATACAGACTTTTGGAGAAGCCTGTATTTACAAGAAAGTGAGTGGGAGCTCTGTAGCATTTCTGATATTATATGTGGATGACATATTGTTGATTGGAAATGATATAGAATTTCTGGATAGCATAAAGGGATACTTGAATAAGAGTTTTTCAATGAAAGACCTCAGTGAAGCTGCTTACATATTGGGCATCAAGATCTATAGAGATAGATCAAGACGCTTAATTGGACTTTCACAAAGCACATACCTTGATAAAGTTTTGAAGAAGTTCAAAATGGATCAAGCAAAGAAAGGGTTCTTGCCTGTGTTACAAGGTGTGAAGTTGAGTAAGACTCAATGCCTGACCACTGCAGAAGATAGAGAGAAGATCAAAGATGTTCCCTATGCTTCAGCCATAGGCTCTATCATGTATGCAATGCTGTGTACCAGACCTGATGTGTGCCTTGCTATAAGTCTAGCAGGGAGGTACCAAAGTAATCCAGGGGTGGATCACTGGACAGCGGTCAAGAACATCCTGAAATACCTGAAAAGGACGAAGGATATGTTTCTCGTTTATGGAGGTGACAAAGAGCTCATTGTAAATGGTTACGTTGATGCAAGCTTTGACACTGATCCGGACGATTCTTAATCGCAAACCGGTTACGTGTTTACATTGAACGGTGAGCTGTCAGTTGGTGCAGTTCTAAACAAAGCGTCGTGGCGGGATCTATGTGTGAAGCGGAGTACATAGCTGCTTCGGAAGCAGCAAATGAAGGAGTCTGGATGAAGGAGTTCATATCCGATCTAGGTGTCATACCTAGTGCATCGGGTCCAATGAAAATCTTTTGTGACAATACTGGTGCAATTGGCTTGGCGAAGGAATCCAGATTTCACAAGAGAACTAAGCACATCAAGAGACGCTTCAATTCCATACAGGATCTAGTCCAGGTGGGAGACATAGAAATTTGCAAGATACATACGGATCTGAATGTTGCAGACCCGTTGACTAAGCCTCTTCCACGAGCAAAACATGATCAGCACCAAGACTCCATGGGTGTTAGAATGATTACTGTGTAATCTAGATTACTGACTCTAGTGCAAGTGGGAGACTGAAGGAAATATGCCCTAGAGGCAATAATAAAGTTATTATTTATTTCCTTATATCATGATAAATATTTATTATTCATGCTAGAATTGTATTAACCGGAAACATAATACTTGTGTGAATACATAGACAATCAGAGTGTCACTAGTATGCCTCTACTTGACTAGCTCGTTGATCAAAGATGGTTATGTTTCCTAGCCATAGACATGAGTTGTCATTTGATTAACGGGATCACATCATTAGGAGAATGATGTGATTGACATGACCCATTCCGTTAGCTTAGCACACGATCGTTTAGTATGTTGCTATTGCTTTCTTCATGACTTATACATGTTCCTATGACTATGAGATTATGCAACTCCCGTTTACCGGAGGAACACTTTGTGTGCTACCAAACGTCACAACGTAACTGGGTGATTATAAAGGTGCTCTACAGGTGTCTCCGAAGGTACATGTTGGGTTGGCGTATTTCGAGATTAGGATTTGTCACTCCGATTGTCCGAGAGGTATTTCTGGGCCCTCTCGGTAATGCACATCAATTAAGCCTTGCAAGCATTACAACTAATGAGTTAGTTGTGGGATGATGTATTACGGAACGAGTAAAGAGACTTGCCGGTAACGAGATTGAACTAGGTATTGAGATACCGACGATCGAATCTCGGGCAAGTAACATACCGATGACAAAGGGAACAACGTATGATTGTTATGCGGTTTGACCGATAAAGATGACAAAGGGCAAGTAACATACCGATGACAAAGTGCACGTTCAAGTTTACTGCAGTAAACTTCAGACGGTGATTACCATTAAACCACTGCGTATTTAACCAAGCTACCACCGCAGTTGCAACCTCCCCAGGACGGACAAACCCCCAGACATTGTTTGGCCGGCCGTGTGGCACTGTATGCACCAGTGCACGCGGTGATCACGAGTTTTGGCATGCAATGCGCGCGCTCTACTGGCATTGGCCGCATCCAGGGCGTCTTCTAGCTCTGGCCCCTCCCCCTGTCGTCGTCTTCGCGCTCGTAAGTGTGTCTAACAGTTTTACCGCGTCGTCGCCGTCCTCCTGGAGCCATCTCCCCCTCTATAAGCCCTCCATCAGCGCTCGTCACCGCGCGCCCACGAGAAACCTGTAGCCGACTGTCTCTGTTCGCGCCATGGCTTCTTCCTCCTCGTGTCCTCGAGCGCTGCTTGTCTCCGTGACGCTCTGCTGCTCGTTCGCTCCCCCTTCGTCGCGATCCCGCGCCCTCCCGTGCTCGATGAGCTCGTCAGAGCCTTGGCCGGATGTGCCCGGCGGCACCCGACCCCGTGCCTCTCGCCCCGACTATAAATAGCCATCCCCGGCCTTGTCCGAGCTCACCACCAGCCTCACACCACCCCAGCAAGCCTCCACGACCCATCCATTCGCCCCGGAGCCCCTCTTCGCCTCTGTTGGCCGCCATGGCCATCGCTCCCCTCGGCCTAAATTGGCTCAAGCGTGAGCCTCTCCCGTCCTCCTTTCTCCACCACTAGAAGCCCCTCACGTCGGAGATCCTCCCCACCCCTCTTCTCCTCGCCGGAGCCCATGTGGCCGTACTTCCCAAAGTCCGGCCGCCGCCCCTTGTTCTCTGCCACCATGAGCAGCGGCCGCTCTGCACTTCCCCCGACGCTCGTGGACCCCTGGTTGGGTGCGGCTTCGCCTCCCGCATCCGCCGGTGGCCGGAGCTCGGCCGGAGAGTGCTGGAGCTGCCCGGACCATCGCCGGCATCGTCCCTCCCCTGCCCTCTCCTCTGCTTCGGTCGGGCCAGCGAGAAGAAGAAGGAGACAGGAGCCAGGCGGGCCCCGCTCCTCTTCCCTGACCCCACCCATCAGCCGCGCAAACCCCGGCCCTGCCTCTGCGCGCGTTGACCCGGTCGGCCGACGTGGATAAGTGACGGGCCCCACCCTGCAGGACCCGCACGTCAGCGACCCCACGCCCGGCCCCGCCACTGTCCATGTGGTTAAGTGGAAGCGTACTTCAGAAAGTACGTTTTCGCGTGAAGTAAGCGTATTCTGCCTCTGCTTTATCCAAAAATGCGCTTTCTCCGTTCTGAAGACGTATTTCCTGAGAATACATTTTCTATTTTTCAGCTTAGGGGCCTGTTTGTAGGAATCTTTTTACAGATTGGTCCCTGAACTTCGTCGGGCTATAACGTTTTGCTCGCAACTCCGTTTGAGGTGATTCCAAAGCCCACTTCTTTTCGTCGAGCCCGTTCTGTTGGTATCATTTTCACCATGTGTTAGCATTCTGAAAATGACCATTTTTCCCTTTCGCTAAATCAGCCCCCTCCGTGAGAGAACATTTTCCGGCGATTCTTTCCGCAAGCTTCTCGCACGTTGTCCTGGTGATTTCTTCCACCCCAGGCAAGCCACAACCACCATTTGCATGATAGCCATGCAGTAGCATTGGTTTTCAACTTGAACCATTAACAATTGTATGTTTGTTTTGCTACTGTTGTCGTTATTTCTGTTATGCTCGTGGATCGGTGATTACCGTCATGCTATGTTTTCTTGCACTCTGTTATCATGTTCTACCTGCTAGTATTACTTTCATATTGGTCATGCTTGATAGCAGTACATGTTGGGTTGGTCATGTTCTTTGGTGCATGACTAACGTCGGTTACCGAGTACCGTTAATATGTATAGATCCTTGCTGTTAGTTGGTTAAGTGCTTACTCGGTTATGTTATTGATATGTTCTTGCATGGTACTTATTGTTGCTGGTAATGGTCATGTTATGCTCTGAGTAGTGTTGTACTTGTAATATTCATGCTCGTCATTATGCCATGCTCAGTTGGATATGATTCATTGTTGATATGGTTGATAGTTCTGTGGTACCCTCATGCTTATGTTGATATCATGCTCATGCATTGTAATTGCATCATGTTATTTTATCATGACTCAGCATATTTGCATTCAAGTTTAACCGGATTAAATTGAACTTGAACAACTGTTGGCTGAGTCATGGTGCCACCATATCGAGCTGACCAGTGCAACCAGGCTTGCCTTTATGGGAAGGCCCTAACTGGGTCTATTGTCATGCCTCTCGCCGGTGCCTCCAATGAGGGAAGGTTATGGGCGTGCGGTACCCTGGCCCGGTAAGCAGACATAACCTTGTGTGCCCGTAGTTGGATGATAAGCGCTTTTGTCCCCGTTTGGGACCATTTTGTTTTGCCGCGACGGTGGTCGTTGGTGCCTTCGGTAGGCACGGGGCCACCCAGGACTTATCCCAGAGGGGAGTTTGTTGGAGTGGCCGGGAGAGTGTCATGGCAGTAAATCGGTTTTGTCAGAATGCCGTTGATCCTCCCGAATGGGAGTGAGAGGCCATGGGTTCCGTGCTGTGGGTACAGTGTACTAACCTCTACAGGGTGTATATTAAATCTATCGATAGCCGCGCCCGCGGAAAAGGGCCCAGTTCATAGTTGGTCACACTATGGGTCAACAGTAATTATAATAACTTGATTAATAACAACCCTGGTTTGATGATGAGATAAGTTGTTTATGTGATCCGTGAATGATCACCATTTGGTTACGAGGTAACCCGTTGAGCCAAGAGTGGTTCCGTTTGTGATCCGTGAATGATCACCGTGGTATCGAGGATACCGAGTTGTTGGATATTCGTGAGGTTATGCAAGAACCATGGGTAAAGATCAAGCTCCTTGTGGTCATTTAATGATTACTACCATATTGTTTATACCAAGCTTGGTTTGATCCTGAGATGATCGTGTGATGTCCGAGGTTGGTAAGTGATGCATGTGATGGTTATCAGGTAACCCGAGCAGAATAAGTGGTGCATATAGTGTTATCATGTTGCATGCTAGTATCGTCAGATTTTGTCGGTGTACAAAAGTAGGGGCTCTCCTTTTAACCCCTTTACTTGTGCACGGGCAGTCGAGGCCGCGTGCCACGGCCACACCCGGCAAGGCCAGGGGGGTGAACCAAGGTAAGTCCAGAAGCAAAGCAACGCCAAGGCCAAGACCACAAAGAGCAGAGGGACGAAGCAGGTTTCCCCAGCAAGGTCCTTGCCGGGGATAGCCTCCGCAGCCCCGGCAAGACCCTTGCCAGGGCAGCTCGCCCCAACACCAACAGAGCGAGCCACCCTTGAGCCCACGGCCTCCGACGCTATCCAACTGTGCTGGGCCAGGGCTCGGGAGGCACCTCTATGCTGGCATGCAGATCTTTGTGAAGACAAGAGCAACACTCTTGATCAGAAGAGTGGGAAGCAGCAAGCCCCGGCAAAGTCCTTGCCGAGGGAATCCACAAGGCCCCCGGCAAGATCCTTGCCGGGGATGTCCACAAGGCCCCCGGCAAGATCCTTGCCGGGGACGTCCACGACACCACGACAAGACCCTTGCCGGGGCCCCGGCAAGGCCCTTGCCGGAAGCATCCGCGAGGCCACGGCCAGGCCCGCACCCGCCAAGGTTTCCACCGCCGATTCCATGCAGCTGCCAGCCCACCAGCCGGGCAGGCACCTGCGTGTCAACGAAGGGCTCCTTCGCCAACTCACCACGTGCTACGTGGTGGCATGCAGATCTTCTTGGAGGCTCCACCACCGCGCCACCTCAGCTGCCTTCCTGCCTACATGGCGCCGCATGCATCGCTGGCCAGGGCGCGTGTCGGAGCAAGGAGGGGCGGCAACGGATGGGACGGGCCTCACCCCCGTCCCCCAATAAAGCGAAGGGACACCTAAGCCTCGCATTAAATGCGCTTTGTCCCGTAATGGCTAGCGATAAGCTCAGCCATGATACTTCGATGCCACCTCCTGGTGCCACTGTGGCGATCCCTTTGCCTATAAAAGGAGACCCAAGGCGCCCAGGAGCAGGATTCGGAACTTTGGACAAGTTACGCTCCCTGTAGCTAGTTCAAACTCCTCAAGAACTCAGATATACAACCACCAAGGCAGGACTAGGGTATTACGCATCTTTGCGGCCCGAACCTGGGTAAACGACCCGTGTGTTTGCGCTGACTGTTGATCCTGCTCTCCTCACCACTCCTAGCGCCCCGCAACCGTAGAAGGGATCCCCTTGATCCCATAGGTGTCGTTTCACACCGACATCTTTGGCGCGCCAGGTAGGGGGCGCGGAGTAGCGAGCATCTGGTTCTACAGCCAGCAACACAGTTCTTCATCGCCATGGCCCCAAAGAAGAAGGGGGCGGCCAAGGAAAAAGGCACCGCCCGTCAGCACGAAGGGCGCCAGCGCGACGGCAGAAAAGCTAAGTTGTTCACAGCTATAAGCATCTCCCTTTTTACATATAAAGTTATCATCCCCGGAGATCCTGTCCTATGTATGGAAGCCCGTACGCAAAGGGGCCCTTCCGCGATTGGCAACGCCTTTGTTCTGTTTCGAGTCCGCTCAACAGCTCAAATGGATGCGTCGAAAGTGGCACGGTAGCCTTCCGTGATCGGCAACGCTCTCAACTCTGACTCGAGTCAAGCTCGATAGGTCGAGCGGCTGCGTCGAGAGCGGTAAGGTGGTTTGCTCGGCAGCATGCACACCCGGCAGGCTATTGGGGATCCGTCCTCAATGTGCCGCCCTTGGTTTACGCGCCGACAAACCTACTCAATCAACGTAGGGTGGACATACGAAGGGAAGATCAAACGGGAAAATGACATGCATGATATGGTAAATACTGCAGAGTTATATTACATCAAATTGTTGCTACGGTTCTAACTAAAGATATGAATTGTCTTGGTCATGGACTCGCAGCGGCAACAGAAAACGGAGCACCTAGTCCCGGCGCTGGCCTTCCACCCTCTCGATTCTGCGGATGCGACTGGTGACGGGCTTGATGCGCTCCTCGATCCCAGAGAGGTCCGCGTCGTCCGGCAAGCTGTCCACCGCGTCGTTGAAGTCGAGGTCAGGGTACCGGAAGGCCAACTTGGTGAGGACCTTGGTCATAGCGCCCAGGCACATGCGCCGGGACTCGTCGGCCAAGGTGCTTTCCCGGTTCGACTAGAGCTGCTCCAAAGCACCGAGGACAACCTCGAAGAACAGGGTCAGCTTGGCGCGGGTGGACCCGCTGTGCTCCCGAGCATACCTCACAGTTGGCATGCCCATGGTGGCCAGCTGGGCGGTGATCTTGTCAGCGACATCCTCAAGGAGGCCGATCCAGCGATCCTCGCCGTCCACGAAATCCTTGTGGATGATGGCTTCGTCCTTCCGTAGCTGCCTCTCGGTCTCCAGCGCTTTGGCCAGGGTCCCCTCTCGGGCTTTGGCCTCCGAGAGCACCCCCTCAAGGGCCTCCAGCTTCACCGTTAGGTCCTCGAGGGAGTCGTTGGCTTTAGAAAGCTGCTCAGCCTTGTCGAGGATGGCGCTTTGCATTTCCGTCAGGGCGCTGTTGAGCGTGTCTTTCTCCTCGGCCAACTTCAGAGCCTGGGCCTCCAGCTCCTCCACCCTGCCGGTGTAGACCAAGGCCTGGGCATCGAGCGCCTCTCTGTGCCTCTGCTCCAGTTCTTGGGTCCGCTGCACGACGAGCTTTTCCACCTCTTAATCCTTGCCGCGGAGCGTGGCGGCAAGCTTCTCCTCACGAGCGGCGAGGTCCTCCTCCTGGGAGTTCAGTGCAGCCTCGTGCTAAACCCGGGCGGCTTCAGCAGCGGCGGCCAGGTTCTCCGCCGCCTCCTGGGCCTTCTCGATGTCAGCCAGCTTCATGGCGAGCTCCACGTCCCGCTTGGCCAGCTCGCCCTGGGCAGCCCTCAATTCCTCGTGGGCCTGGCGGAACCAGTCCTGCCCCCTCGGCGACGCGCTCCTGAAGGTCCGCCTCCGCTTTCTCCACCATCGCCGCCCTGGACTTAACCTTGTCCAGGCGGGCACGTTGAAGAGCCTGGAGCTTCCGGTAGCTGGCGCCCATGGCCTGGAGCAACTGCTCCTCCTGGGAGCCGCCGCCGCCAACGCTCGGTTCGTCGACGACCTCAAGCCCGATGGCAGCAAGCACTTCGCCGTCAAAAACCTCCCCCTCGACGGGTGCCCTGATGCTAGGCGTGCCTGGGAGATGGACGAACAAGTCCTCACTCACCTTCAGATACCTACCGGGGCCGGGAGCAGCGGAGGAAGAAGGCCGATCATCTGCCACTTCCTCCTCCTCTTCGGCGGCAGCCGCGCTGGCCTCCCCGGCAGGCCCCTTGCCGGTCTCTTCGGTGGCGGCCTCGCTGGCCCCCCGGCAGATCCCTTGCCGGGCTCCTCAGCAGTGGCCTTGCCGGCTCCCTCGGCAGCGTCCCTACCGGCCTCCTCGGCAACGTCCCTGCTGGCCTCCTCGGCGGCGATCTTCTCAGCCTCCGCCGCGGCGTCCTTGGCCACGTCCCCGATGATGGTGTCTAGGTCCTCCCGATCCGTCGAGAAGGGATCTGAATACCACGAAAGGGGAGAGGATAAAAGCAAGGATCAAAGAAAACAACAGCAACAAAGTCGAAGGGCGAGCAGATTACCAGTGCCAGGCTGGGAAGCAGAAGTCCCCTCCTTGCCAACGTTTAGTGTCGAGGTGGAGCCGCCGGCGCCCAAGTTCTCTTCCTCCTCCTCCATGTGCGTGGGCTCAACGCTTGGCGCCCTTGCCGGAGACACCCCTCGGGGCGGCGTGGTCGATGGAGGCGGCGTGTTGGGGGTGGCCCTCTGCGGCTCCTCCGGCCGCTGCTCCCCTCCTGCACACTCAGCAAGGTCAGCACCAAGGCATCGTACCCCTAACACATGTCGACGATGAGAGAATAGAGAACTTACGCCGGGGGCTGTGCCGGGGGCTGCTGTCTGGGCTGCTCAGCACCACCAGTGGTACCCCTGAAGTACCAGCCGGGGGATGGCCGCCCGCCGAGGCTTTGGCCCTCTTTATCTTCTGGGCTAGCGTCTCCACGTCCCTGCAAAAAATGAAGACAAGTCGAGTCAAGAGATGCAGATTGAAGGAACGGGGGTGATAGAGAGAGCAGAACGCTTACTCATCATCCGCCTCCTCCTTTGCTGCTTTCCTCTTCCTCAGCGGGCTGAGGGACCCAAAGTTGAACTCAGCCCTCACGCCGGTGCTCGCCGGAGGAGGAGAGGAAGGCGGGGTCTACACGCGCTTGGACGAAGAGGAAGCGGATGCCTTCCTCGTCGCCACCGCGGCTTTCACCACCTTCTTCGCCGGCGCGGCCTTCGCCTGGCGCACGGGCTCCACCAGAGATCCAGGCCGCCGCGCGGCCTCGACAGGGTGGACCGGGTCGCCAGAAGCGGCCCGGCGTAGTCGCCTCCTCCTTGGGGCTGAAGGGTTGCCGGCCCCGGCCTCCTCCTCATCCGACGGCTCGTCGCTTGCGTCCTCGACAAGAGGAGCCCCGGTGCCGACGCTGCTGGTCTCCCCGGCAGCCTTCGCCCACCTGGTGAGCTCCTCCTCCTCCTCAGCCATCGCGGCCTTGTCCTTTGTGCCGCCGGCTCTGCTGGCCGCCTCGGCAAGCGCCGCCTCTTCCATGGCGCGTTGCGCCTCCGACACCCTCCTGGCGATATAGTCCAGCTCCGCCGGTGAGGTGTCCTGAATGAGCCGCGGCTCTTCAGTGACATACCTCTCATGCAGAGTGTCGAAGAACTTTTGCACCTGAAGGTCGTCCGGCTCGACCCAGTTCGGGTCAAGACCGTGCACATTGAGGTCTGGCATCATGGCAATGATGTCGGACTGACGAGAACTATTGCACAGCGGGACCACTCCCGCCGGTAGCCTGAAGACGGGCTCCTTGATGATCTTGCCGGCCTTCGCTGCTTCCCGCGCAGCCTTGCCGGACCGCTCGACCTCGCCTTCTTCGTCGATCTCGAGCTAAAAAAGCCGTTGGCAAAGATGAGCGTGCCTCAGCACCGTCAAGTTGTGGTCGAGGCCGGGTCGAAGCCGCATGACATCACCCGCATTCGTGAAAAGCCAGGCCGGCCTCCCCTTGGCATGCAGAGGAGCAATTCGGCGGCGGATAAAATCCGCCCCGATCATCTCGAGGGTGAGCTCGGCCTGGGTAAGCCGAAGGATCCTGGTGGTGGCGATCTTGAGCTTCGCGTCATCGGCATCAAGGTCACTCTAGTTGTTCCCCCGAACCGGCGGCGCGTCGCGAACCCGGCAAAAAGCCGGCGCGTTCTCCTCCTCGATCCAGCACCACGGGCCTCGCCATTCCTCCCACCTCTCCTTCATGGCACCGTCTGGGTACGCCCCCTTGGCCCTCGAGATCTAGGCGACACACCTAGCAATGGCGCCGCCCTTCTGGATCCGAGGGGTGAAATAATGGCGGAAAAGCGCCATGCTGGGGTTCACCCCGACGAACCCCTCGCAGAGGTGCGCGAAAAGGGCCTTGCACGCCACGGCATTCGGAGTAAAATCCAGAAGGCGAAAACCGTAGGTGTGCATGACATCCTTGAAGAAATCAGAAAAAGGAGGGCAGAGCCCGCAGGAGAAGTAGTCGATGAAGAAGGGGTACCGGTTCGGGGCAGGCCCAGCGCTAGCCGGGACGACGCGCGTGGCGGGTGCCCCGTCGTTGGTCCTCCCGTCTTCACTCCCCACAGGGGCTTGAAGAACTCCCAGAGCTCAGACGCGTCGACCGTCAAAGGCTGAAAGTAGGCGAACTGCGCGTTCCGCACCACCAGCTCGCTTTCCGGCTGCTCCGCCGCTCCGGCGTCTCCTGCCGCTCCTTTGCCGGCGTCTCTTGCCGCTCCCTTGCCTCTGGTAGACTTGGGCGCCATGGCAGCTGCGAGGAGCAGGGGGCGGGGTAGAAGCACGGCGGCGATGGGCGAAGCTTGGAGAAGAAGGAGCAAGGGGGGCGGCGGCTCTGAGATTGGGGGAAGGCGCAGAAGGGGTAAAATGAGCAGCGCGCTCACGGTTATCCCTTTTTACGGGGAAGGCGCGGGCCACCTCCTTCCCCATTTACTGCGACGTGACGCATGCGTACGGGAACCGCCCCACACATGACCCCCACGTCACGCACGACCCCCACGTCGCGCGTGGAACATGGGGAAGCGCAGCGGACGGAAAAATTACCGCGGTAAAAACTGCCCCGCCTGCTCGCGCATCGTTATTGGGCCTGGCCCAACAACGTACTGCGCTTATGTGTGGCCCAGGCCTGGGGGCTCCTGTCGGTGTAGAAAAGTAGGGGCTCTCCTTTTGACCCCTTTACTTGTGCACGGGCAGTCAAGGCCGCGCGCCACGGCCACACCCGGCAAGGCCAGGGAGGTGAACCGAGGTAAGTCTAGAAGCAAAGCAACGCCAAGGCCAAGACCACAAAGAGCAGAGGGACGAAGCAGGTTTCCCCAGCAAGGTCCTTGCCGGGGGTAGCCTCCGCAGCCCCGGCAAGACCCTTGCCAGGGCAGCTCGCCCCAACACCAACAGAGCGAGCCACCCTTGAGCCCACGGCCTCCGACGCTATCCAACTGCGTTGGGCCAGGGCTCGGGAGGCACCTCTATGGTGGCATGCAGATCTTTGTGAAGACAAGAGCAACACTCTTGATCAGAAGAGTGGGAAGCAGCAAGCCCCGGCAAAGTCCTTTCCGAGGGAATCCACAAGGCCCCCGGCAAGATCCTTGCCGGGGATGTCCACAAGGCCCCCGGCAAGATCCTTGCCAGGGACGCCCACGACGCCACGACAAGACCCTTGCCGGGGCCCCGGCAAGGCCCTTGCCGGAAGCATCCGCGAGGCCACGGCCAGGCCCGCACCCGCCAAGGTTTCCACCGCCGATTCCATGCAGCTGCCAGCCCACCAGCCGGGCAGGCACCTGCATGTCAACAAAGGGCTCCTTCGCCAACTCACCACGTGCTATGTGGTGGCATGCAGATCTTCTTGGAGGCTCCACCACCGCGCCACCTCAGCTGCCTGCCTGCCTACATGGCGCCGCATGCATCGCTGGCCAGGGCGCTTGTCGGAGCGAGGAGGGGCGGCGACGGACGGGACGGGCCTCACCCCTGTCCCCCAATAAAGCGAAGGGACACCTAAGCCTCGCATTAAATGCACTTTGTCCCGTAATGGCTAGCGATAAGCTCTGCCACGATACTTCGATGCCACCTCCTGGTGCCACTGTGGCGATCCCTTTGCCTATAAAAGGAGACCCAAGGCGCCCAGGAGCAGGATTCGGACCTTTGGACAAGTTACGCTCCCTGTAGCTAGTTCAAACTCCTCAAGAACTCAGATATACAACCACCAAGGCAGGACTAGGGTATTACGCATCTTTGCGGCCCGAACCTGGGTAAACGACCCATGTGTTTGCGCTGATTGTTGATCCTGCTCTCCTCACCACTCCCAGCGCCCCGCAACCGTAGAAGGGATCCCTTTGATCCCATAGGTGTCGTTTCACACTGACAGATTTATATGTTCATGCCGTGCTCATATTGTTCTAGCTGTATCAAGTTCATGTTTTTCATGCCATGTTATCCTGATGATCTCATGATAATTCATGCTTAACCTGTAATTGCCATGCTATTGTTTGTCTTGAATGCGTCTGGTTATTGTGAGCTTGCAAGTACATTCAATGTACTAACCTGGCGTGTCATGCCAGTTTGCAGGTCATGCCAGATTTGATTGCTTGTTTGCTTGTTGTGGATTCCGTTCGTGCGAGCTAGGATAAGCCACTACTAGGGAAAAGCCTAGCAGCAACGTGGGTTTTGGGCCTCTGAGTAGCGCGGGGACCGACGCTACTAATAAGGCGCTACAGCTAACGTATAGCAGTAGCGCCTGTTGTCCCACGCTACTGCTATACATGAATAGCTGTAGCGCTCTTTAGAAAAGGACGCTGCTGATATTATCTGCAGCGCTGTTTACAGGGAAGTGCTACTGGTAAGGCGGCGCTACTGCTAAATTTCCCCCCTCGCTACTACTAGTTTTATTAGTTTTTTTCCCTACATATTTGTTTTGTATTTGAATAGGCTTTATACAATAATCTTTAGCATATCATACACATACAAATGTAATCATAGCATATACATACAATTAGTCTCATCAAATCATGTCATCATCATAATCATCATCCAACACAAAGTGGTCTCTCGTCATCATCTCGAAAATAGCGATACAAGTCTCGATTACTTGCAAATACATCGTCATCCATCTAAACATTGATATACGCGAGAAGAGCTATCACTTTGAGTACATGAGTTCATATCCCTCTCTCGCATTAGCGTGAACCTAAACTAACTACTGCCTGTCGCTCGGAAACCGGAAACCGGTACACCTGGGCCTGACACTCCGGCCACATGTCGTATATATACTCCTGGCGTAGCACTTCTTCGCCATCTATGATCTATGCACCTGCATCGTCACATGAGTCGATGATATGCAACATATATAGTTGAGCAACAGAAAGAGACAGACTTGGCAAAAATAGAAACAACATATCATAAGCATAAATAACAAAGTTCATCGTACCCCAAAATGCCCTAACTAGAGTGATTTTTGCTAGTCGAGGAGGAGGACGGTTTAATTACATCACAAATAAAGTTTCACCGTGCATAACTCAAAGTTTTTTCATACAGAAAGTATGGACTAGACGGACACATTGTCATATATTGACAATCACTCCACCATGTTGTGCCATCCATCCATGTCAGGGAGATAGTCCTCGAGCTTAGTGAAAGGCTTCATGTCGAGACACTGAGAGGCTATCCATGTTCGGACGTCTTCCCGCGACATTTTTCCTTCTCCGTAGAACATCCCTGTTTTTCCGACGACCTCCTTCATGATGATTTGGGCAAGTTCGCGCTGGATGTTACAGAACTCAACTCGAAGTCGATGATCCTCGATATCTCCTATGTCCTTTGCCCATTGCAGAATATGGGCATCGCCGGATCTAGGTGACATGCGAAGGTTCTGGTGATCCCGTCTGTACTCCAGCATGTGGTGTAGGACATAGAATCCATCATTAAGAGAATCGTTCGGTTGCTGGATGCAGCAGAAGTCGGTCTTATGGCTGAAGGCGACCCTGCCGCCCCTTCTCTTCTTGTCCCTGACCTCTCCACCCCTTGCTTGGTAGTAAAACATAGCACTGTCGAGAACATCCTTGATGTGGGTGTAATCCTTTTTGTGAATGTTCTTCGACGAGTCCAAGTAAAGAGCGTGGGAGAATCGGGGGTACAGGATGATGAGGACGGCGCGCCCGCCGCTGCGCAAAATAAGTACACCTCAAATTAATTAGCCTCCACCATGCAAATGAATGATTGAAATCGAAGGAAAATAGCAGCGCGGATGACTTACACGGGATGATAAGGCACGAGAATCGCCTCCTTGTCCTTATTGGCGAGCATGAAACTGACGATGTAATCCTTCGCGTATTCACGGAGCTTTGCGCAGACTCCCAAGAAGCCCTCGTGCATGTAGTACGGGTCAGCGACACAGATATCAGATATCTGCTCAATCCCGATGATGTAGTTCATGTGCAAGGCATAAAGGCGGACAAACGTAAAATCCAGCTTCTTCACGTGAAACATGTCGAATATGTAATCGAATCGGAGGAAGAACTTATCCGCGGGGAAGCTGTCGACGTACGACATTTGCCGCGGAACGTTAACCACGTAGAGTGGGTATCCTGGATCTTTCGAGGCGATGAGGCCTTTCTCTACCCGCAGCACATCGTCATGAAGTCTCCTTAGATCACCGAATCTGGCCCGTAGCGCTGTTGCAGGTAGGATTGGTTGACCGGGGATATGCCATTTATCCGCATCGGGGATATCTATATGGTCCTGAAGCCGAGGCTGCTGAGGCGGCTGGATCATAGAATCAGCTTTTTTGCCTTTCCTCGCTCTCTTCCTAGACTTCTTTACTACCGGAAGGTCGTCCATAATACGTTGAGACGGCAATTCAGGCACCGACTCATGACGCTCCAACCCTGAGGAGGCGCCGGTATAGACATACTGTTCAGCGCCATCGTCATCCTCATCCTCATCCATGGCGACGTCATCAGCGACTAATGGAGCCTCCTCCTTACCCCGTCCGTTATCACCAAACCCGACACCCGACGCTAATTGGGTAGGTGGGGTGTTGATGTTCATACCTTGTTGAGGCTGCGTGCTCGTGGGTGTGCTCCCGGCCGCCTCCAGACGAAGCAGACTCTTTGGCCACAACAGGACCCACCCATTGCAACAATCACCAAGCCGCCGCGGTGTCTCGTCGTCATCCCCCACTAGTATTGGAGGAGGAAAATTCTCGTGGCCCGGTTTGACACTGGCCACGGAAACCTTGAAGACGTTCGGGGGGATCGGCCGGCTATGGAACAATGGTTCCTTCGGCTCCATTATCGTCGCCTTCCCCATGTCCACCTTCTGGTCGCCGATGGTGTACAATATGGTGCACGGGGTTTCGTCGGCCTGCAAAGAAAAGTCTGCGACGTGAGACATCCGAAAGGCAACGAAAACGGGAGATTATACATTTATATTGAAGGGGGCTGGTGTGATAGATACCGTGAGGGCATCGAGCTCAGCCAAAGACGAAGCACCACCGAGCACGTTCGATGCGGGAGCCGGTGCGGGAGCCGGTGCAGGAGCAGGTGCGGGAGCCGGTGCTGGTGCAACGCTAGTCGAGCTGCTCCCCAAGAAGTCAGCAAGGGGAAAGTCCTCTGCATTTTTTTCTGGATTTTGCCTTGTCCAAGTGAAAACGCCCGTCACCAAGGAAGTAGACAAATCTGCAACCACCTGTTTTGCGGAAAATACCGCTGTTGCGACTGTCTGAGATGATTTCTTCTTAACCGCAATCTCAACCTTCTTGTCGATGTATTCTTCAATTAACCTCCGTCTTTCCTTTCTCTCCTCCGTGGTCTCACGGTAGTACTTCTTCCACGTGGCGCCGTCTCCGACACCGTGCACGCGTCCATACGACGGTCGAGTATCCACCGGTTGTCGTTTCAATATGTTCAACGCCCGGTTGAATGGAGTGTCCCACTTGGGCCTCGCCAATGCCTCAGACGGCGAGTCACTTTTGGCCGCAATCCGCTGCTGCTCTCTCTAAAAAAGGCACAAGGATCGTTTACAAATATGACCAACGTGTGCAGTCGAATTGATCAAAAACTAAAATTACCAGCAGTCTCATGAACTCCGTAATGACCGGTTTTGTCTCGTAAACCTTCTTCACTGGGTCCCAACGGTGCCGGGCCCTGAGGACGTCACGCTCCTGCGGGACGGTGAAATCCGCCAAGGGGTTTGGGATGCCCAGACTCGCGGCTTCCGCGTCCTCCTTGGCCCATTTGGACCTCTTTCCGCTGTAACCACGGCTTCCGAGGTGGTGGCTCCCAATGTTCCTCTCTTGAAGCCCCTTCATGTACTTAGACTTTTTTTGGCAGCTTCGGCCTCGCAAGCCTCCTTGAATATTTGAAACTGCTCTTCCGTGATTGTCGGATTATCCTTTACAATCTTGGAGTAGGGTTCCTTGTCGATGATCTTTGCTTTCACTCGATTTTTCCAGACGGCCAACGCGTCGCTAAACTTGGTCATGGCGTGTTTGTTTATCTTCTTCATTGCCGGGTCCTCATCTGGATCTTCATAATCCTTCTCATTCCGGCCCGGGAACAAGAATATCTGGTGAAACTTCTTTAGGAGGGAGCTCCTCATATTTTCTATCTTCTGTAGTTTCTCATTGTTGATGGTGGCGGTTGTCCGTACGATGCAGCCTATTTGATTGCCGTAGCACGCACGCGCTTCCTCGGGCGCTTTTGGCTCAAAATTGTCGTCATCCACCTCCGTGACCACCAGTCTAGTAGTCCTGAGTTTGTTAGGAAGCCGTTGCCTCTTTGCTTTCGGTTCTACACCGGCTCCGCTCCCCGAGGCAGCGCCGGTCTCAGTCTCAGCGCCGGTCTCGATGCCGGTCTGAGTCTCAGCGCCGGTCTCAGTCTCAGCACCGGTCTGCGTGTCGGTCTCAGTCCCCGATGCCACCGGTGGGCCCAGCAACAACATTGGTTGATCGTCGGAAGGCTAAAAAATTCGTCTGCCGCCCGGTAGACGTCGTCGCAATCACCAGAACCCTTTCCTTCATCGTTGCTAGCCATGTTTCCTATGATTAAATCTAGTCAATTAATTCTAGACCTGATAAAATGAATAATGACATAAAAAAGGCCTATTGTTTTGCAGGAACGTTGACTCCTTCCTGGTGCGGCAAATCCCGGGCACTCGATATGTCCTAGTTTGTAGCACAAGTCATGCCGAAATTCACGGAAAATTTTGGCATGACCTTTGCTAAAAAGTGGACAAATCGAGAACCTGAAATTTGCCGGAACAGAAATGAATCAACATTCCGGCAAAACATAGGCCACTCAGCATCATTCCGTGGAAACAACAAAGCCACTTGGGCACAATCGAACAACTTCAATGAAAAGATATAACATGACCACTTCAATGAAAAGATATAATCAACAATAGAAGTCTAGGAAGGGATCATCTTTAAAATAAAATTTGCCTAAATTCTTTTCCTTGAAAAATAGTGGTCTTTTCAAAAATCAAAAACCTTTGCAAAATGACCTCACTAAACACTTTTCTGCCTAGGACAGAACCCAAATTATGTTGATCTAGCTATTCCTCTCTCTTACACAAACACACATTATTATATCTAACCCTTCTCTGCCTAGGACAGAACCCAATTAAATTGCAAAGAAACTCCATTTCTCTAACCCTTCTAACCTAATGCTCTAAAATTAATTTTTCCTCTAACCTAGCCAACCTACTTAACCTAGCTTGTTAATCCAATGAACCTAATTAACCTACCTATTTAACCTAGTTAGTTAATCTAGTCTACCTAGATAATTAACCGAATTAAACTAGTTAACGCAGCTAGTTCTCTGTCAAAGCCCTAAATAAATTTTTGCACTAATTAACCTAATTAAACTAGTTAACCTGACTAGTTCTCTGTCAAAGCCCTAACTAAATTTTTGCACTAACCTAGATAATTAACCTAATTAAACTAGTTAACCTAACTACTTCTCTGTCAAAGCCCTAACTAAATTTTTGCCCTAACCTAGATAATTAACCTAATTAAACTAGCTAACCTATGCATGAGAGAGAGAGGAGGGGTGGGGGCTTACAGAGGATGGCTCCGGTGGTGGCGAGGGAGGCAGTGGTGGCGAGGGAGGCAGGGGCGTCTCCGGTGACGGCGAGGGAGGCAGTTGTGGCGAGGGAGGATCCGGTGGCGTCGACGGCGGCTCCGGTGGCGTTGATGAGGCCGCGCGGCTCCGTGGCGTTGGGGTCGGCTCCGGTCGCGTCGACGGCGCACGGCTCTGGTGGCTTCAACGTCGGCAGGAGACGGCGGCTAAGTGGGGCGACGGCGAATCGGGGAGACGGCGGCGGGGTGGATCGAGGGATTTGGGGGAGAAGTGGTGGCCGGGGGGAAACGGTTTTTGGGTTAAGTCAAACTTAGCGATAGCGCGTTTAGTAAAACGCGCTATAGCTAAGATAGCTATAGTGGTTTTCACAAAACGCGCTGCTGCTATAGCTATGTAATTTTCTTCCATTTTTTAATTTCCTTTTCTGTTTCTATAGCGGGGGTCTAGGACATGCGCTGCAGCTACGTTAGCTATAGCGCCTCTTACGAACACACGCTACTGCTATGCCTTCCTCCGTTTTTCCGCTCTTTCATTTATTTTGCTTTACATTTTATTTTTTCCTTTCTCCTTTTTCTATTTCTTTCATTTTCACTTACTTTTCTATTTATTTTCCATCTTATTTTATTTCCATTAGTAGTAGCGCTCTTCGTAGGAAACACGCTACTACTTATGCCCTAGTGGTAGCGCGCTTCTTCCAAGCCCGCTACTGCTATGCGTAGCCTATCATTCTAGCAATGGGAATATTAGTAGTAGCGCTTTTTCCGCTACACGCGCTACTGCTAAGGTTGTATCTGTAGCGCTGTTTTTTCTCAATCGCTACTGCTATCTAGCACTAGCGCCCTTTTCTGACCCGCGCTGTTGCTAAATTTCTGCGTATAAGGTTTTCCCTAGTAGTGAGCATTCCAGCCACAGTCCCTGCGGAGTGGAGTTCACCACCGTCGTCGTTGTTTTGCTGCTAGAGTTATTCCGCTGCTTCGAGTTGTTCTGCTGCTTGCATAGAGCAACTGAGGATGGCGTAGTGTCGCCGTGCCGATGTTATTCATTGTAATATCGAAGACCTTGTATTCATATTCGTGTAATAATAGAAAGCTGGTTTGTTCTATGCTAAGGAATGCCGTATTCCAGAAGACTTCTCCTCGATCTTTGGGCTGGAATACGGGGCGTTCCGGTTTCTCTGAGCCGGGGTGCCACAGGATTGGTATCAGAGCAGGTCTGGCTGTAGGACGCCCTAGTCAGCGGAAGTGGTAGAAACCGATAGAAATAAGTAGTTTAAAGTCCGGCTTGTTTATTGCATTTGGTTGCTGCATTTGCTTGTTGCACAGCATGCATATAGCCTTAGTAGTTGTTGCTAACGGTTTATCTGGTGAGTGTAGCTGGCATCAGTTCGGATCCACTACAGCTCAGCCTTTGTATTTCTCTAGTGTTCTTTTCTTGCTCGTTCTTCGGTGTTTGGTGTCATTTCTGTCCCAGCAGAGTGATGCCAAGTGATCCTGACACAGTTTGCAAAATGGTGCTCAGGGATCGCGTCGATGTCTTCCTTTCAGCCCCGCCTATCGTTTCGGTGATGGACATGCTTCTATCCCAAATTGCTCTTTCATTTTGTCATGTTGGCAACCCTTAATGATCGTAGTTATCAAGAAAGGGCAATGTCAGCAGCCTCAGTGTTTCCCCGCTGTCCTATTTCTTGGACGAGTATGGATCATTTTCTGTCCACTTGATAATAATGTGGTTGCGACCTTTGTGTCCCGCTACATGATTACCGAGTGCGTCCTCGCCTTCGAGCTAGTCCAGGTTGCTACCGGGCTAAGCTAGCACTTTGTGTAGCGCCGTTTACACCAATTCTTCCACACATTTATTCGTCCTCGTGTACACCGTCACAGCATGCTAGATCGTAGAACCGGAGATCCTGCGAGATTTGTGTGCTTAAGTAGGCATGCATATTGTGTGACTAGCAGTACTATGTGACTTTGATTGTGTGTGAATTGTTTGATTAGTTGAGTTTTCTTTTGCTTCTTTCTTTTTGGGCCCCGGTGTTACATTATTTGTCCCCTATGAAGAGTTTCTCATCAACTGACACCGGACTCGAAGAAGTAATAAGGAGTTCAAATATTTGGAAACTCAGCTAAACAGAATCGGATTCTCAGCCGACTGCAGTGGAATGGGGAATATCTGATTTTGAGGCTGATAATCAATCTTGCATTAGTGTGCACTCCTCACAACCATAGTGATAACTCAAGTCTACATTGGTACAAAATCCTCACCGCGGTAATGATCAAGTCAGCAGCAAGACAAGTCAGGTACAGGATCAACGGTATATTTTTAGTCAAAGGTATGGATCATATACAAAATTTTGGCTCAGCAATGTATGATGCTTGAAATATGTTATCATCCGAAATAAAGTCAAAATTTGATATTCTCAAGGAAGACAGTCAAACAAATTTTCTGATGCAAATAATCAGCCACATAATAGTATGGGCATGTGTGTAGATTTCAGTCTGCATATTAGTATGAAGCTTTGGATGTAAGAAACTCGGTCTTCTTCCACACGTTATCAGAAGAAATTTATGATGTAAGGCTCCTCAATTTTCCTCAGCATGATATGTGAACAATTTCTGGTCCAAGATACCCGGTCTTTCTCAGCAAGATACTTCGGTAAAAGCTTCTGACAGACGAAATGATTTTTTCTCAACAAGCAAACCCGAGGAGAAGTTTGTCAAGTACGGAACTTAGGCTTCTCCAGCACAATAATCAGACCAAGTTTCGGGTGTGAGCTATAGAGCCTTCTTCTGCACGATACCCAGACAAAAGATTTGAGCAGAAGTTAACAAGTGTTCCTCAACAAGCTACTCGGATGGCTTCTCTCGTAAGCCACTCAGCCCCCGTCAGTACAACACCATGTACCGTCCTTAGAGGGTATATGATGAGTTGTCAATGTATGGCAGTACCACTCAAGAATCAGAGTCGCAAACTTTTTGTCGGAAGCACAAATCAGTCAGGGCATGTATCTTCTTCAGAAAGCCAGTGTTTGGTTGCATATGATTCTTATACATGGTGAGCATGCATCCCCAGTCATATCAGTCACTCATACGAGATGCGGCAAGGATCCAGCAGATATACCTAAGGAAAGTAAGGATCCCACAACTTCACGAGTCAGGCAAAGGAAAATAAGCAGAGCTACATCTCATGAATTACAAGAATCGACAAGATCTGGGGATGACATCGCGAAATCAATAGTCTTGACAATGGTTATCAAGGTCATTATTCCCACAACTAACAAGGAGACGTCCTAAAACCTTGTCACCTTCTTGTATGATTGGCCTCAACAATGAGCTTCGTGCAGCTACAAACCCCGGGTATATGTCATATGTGTGCGGACCCAGGTCAGAAAACAGGCACAAGGAATAATGTCAAAAATATTGCAATAATCACGTCCCTGGTCATACGAAGAATCCAGGGCAGTTGTGGCCAAGTTATTTCAGTAAGGTATCCTAACAAAGGAAATCATGACCGTTAAAGGGTGAGAACGACAGCAAAGGTATGATGATTTTTGCACGACCATCAGGGTCCGGATACTCAAATCCGTTGGAGACCATAATTCCATGTGAATCCACAAAGGTATACTCTCAGCGGCCTACTCTGTTTTACAAGAATTTCATATCCCACCGACCCGCTTGGAATGGTTAGTGTGGAAAATCCAAATGGGCATACCTACAAAATGAGAAAATCAAAAGGCGAACAATCAGCCCAGGCCCGGTATACTCACCGACAAAATCAAGTAAAAGGCCAGTCTGCCAGGAAAAGCATTTGTCCGTCAGCCCCTGTCGGGCCAGTCTCAAGATGTAAGTATTTGAGGTATGACACAGCTATAACTCCATACACCGTTATATTGCTCACGACAAAAGGCAGTCAAATCTTTGGTACATATCTCATGCTCGAGCCAAAGGAATAAATCAGTACCATTTATGAGCAGTCAGATCCCGCCAGAAGATGGCCATGATTAATTCTCAGCATTTATTTAAACCAAAAGGCCTACATTTATTTGAAGCAACCCCATGACAGAAGTAAAAAGGTTTTCATGACCAAAAGAAAATTTAAGTCTCAGATCCATTGGATATCACCACAGGTGTGGAGAATCGATGTCAGTAAAAAGGAATTGGTATATGAGCAAAGACCCGTCAGAATCCGGGAAAGGTGAAGCAAGCCACCCCAGAGCAAGGTAAGTTGACCATCTGAAAGTCTTGGGGGAACAATAAATAAAGGAAAAAGGATACCCGAGTTGGAAACGATGTCCTTAAGTCATACTTGTTCCCTGAGCAACAAAATCTCGAGGACGAGATTTCTTTAAGGGGGGTAAGAGTTGTAGCAGCCTGGATTTTGGCCCTTTTCCTTTTCTTTTTATTTATTTGGTTTTTGCTCTGTTTTCTTTTTGGAGTGGTTCTGTGGCCTTGCCACCTGGGAAATCATCCTCATTACCCCCTCCCAAGTGGCTCATCATTCTCAAAACCTTGCCAAGATCATGTCACTCTATTGCTTGACCAAACCCTAAATTCTTTTTTTAGGGAATATTCCTTTTTCTATTAAAGGAATAACCATATCTGCCCTAGGTTGTGAAGTCTTGATAACCCACAAGTATAGGGGATCGCAACAGTTTTCGGTAAGTAAGAGTGTCGAACGCAACGAGGAGCTAAAGGTAGAATAAATATTCCCTCAAGTTCTATCGACCACCGATACAACTCTACGCACGCTTGACGTTCGCTTTACCTAGAACAAGTATGAAACTAGTAGTACTTCGTAGGTGTGATAGGATAGGTTTGCAAGATAATAAAGAGCATGTAAATATAAACTAGGGGCTGTTTAGATAAAGATGCAATAAAGTAAATATAACGAGTGTGGAAAAGTGGTGGTAGGAGTTGTGGAATTGTCCCTAGGCAATTGACTACGTTACTAGACCGATAATCACTATCGCAATTCTATTTGAGGGAGAGGCATAAGCTAACATACTTTCTCTACTTGGATCATATGCACTTATGATTGGAACTATTAGCAAGCAGTCCGCAACTACTAACGTTCATTAAGGTAAAACCCAACCATAGCATTAAAGTATCAAGTCCCCTTTATCCCATACGCAAACAACCTACTTACTCGGGTCTGTGCTTCTGTCACTCACACCACCCACCATAAGCAAATCATGAACATATTGCAAACCCTACAGCGGGGATCCCTCACGCTTGCGCGACACGGAGAGCACCATAGGACAACACCAATAATAAAACATGCAACTCAAATCAATCAGAGCAATTCATCAATCACCGGTAGGACAATGAAAATCTACTCAGACATCATAGGATGGCAACACATCATTGGAAAATAATATGAAGCATAAAGCACCATGTTCAAGTAGAGGGTACAGAGGGTTGCGGGAGAGTGGACCGCTGTAGATAGAGGGGGGAAGGTGATGGAGACGTTGGTGAAGATGATGGAGGTGTTGGTGTAGATCGCGGTGATGATGATGGCCCCCGGCGGCGTTCCGGCGCCACCGGAAGCAAGGGGGAGAGAGCCCTCCTTCTTCTTCTTCTTCCTTGACCTCCTCCCTAGATGGGAGAAGGGTTTCCCCTCTGGTCCTTGGCTCCCATGGCGTGGGAGGGGCGAGAGCCCCTCCGAGATTGGATCTATCTCTCTGTTTCCGCGTTTCCAGATTCTGCCCCTTCACCGTTTCTTTTATATCCGGAGATCCGTAACTCCGATTGGGGTGAATCTTTCGCTCAGATTTTCCTTATAAAATTAGCTTTCTTGTGGCAAAAGGAGAGCATCTACTACCTTACAGGTGGACCACGAGGGTCAGGGGCGCGCCTGGGGGGGGGGGGGGTAGGGCGCGCCCGCCTATCTCGTGCCCACCTCGGACACCGTTTCGCGTTGATTCTTCTTCCAGAATTTTCCAAATATTCCAAAAATAAGATCCGTCCGTTTTTATCCCGTTTGGATTCCGTTTGATATGGATATTCTGCGAAACATAAAACATGCAACAGACAGGAACTGGCACTGGACACTGGATCAATATGTTAGTCCCAAAAATAGTATAAAAAGTTGCCAAAAAGTATATGGAAGTTGTAGAATATTGGCATGGAACAATCAAAAATTATAGATACAACGGAGACGTATCAGCATCCCCAAGCCTAATTCCTGCTCGTCCTCGAGTAGGTAAATGATAAAAAAGATAATTTTTGATGTGGAATGCTACCTAGCATAATCTTGATCATATGTCTAATCATGGCATGAATATTAAGACACGAGTGATTCAAAGCAATAATCTATCCTTTGACATAAAAACAATAATACTTCAAGCATACCAACTAAGCAATTATGTCTTATTGAAATAACATAGCCAAAGAAAGCTCATCCCTACAAAATCATATAGTCTGGCTATGCTCCATCTTCACCACACAAAATATTCACATCATGCACAGCCCCGATGACAAGCCAAGCAATTGTTTCATACTTTTGACGTTTCTCAAACCTTTTCAACTTTCACGCAATACATGAGCGTGAGCCATGGATATAGCACTATAGGTGGAATAGAATATGATGGTGGAGGTTATGTGGAGAAGACAAAAAAGGAGAAAGTCTCATATTAACTAGGCGTATCAACGGGCTATGGAGATGCCCATTAATAGATATCAATGTGAGGAGTAGGGATTGCCATGCAACAGATGCACTAAGAGCTATAAGTGTATGAAAGCTCAAACTGAAACTAAGTGGGTGTGCATCCAACTTGCTTGCTCATGAAGACCTCGGGCATTTGAGGAAGCCCATCATCGGAATATACAAGCCAAGTTCTATAATGAAAATTCCCACTAGTATATGAAAGTGATAGCATAGGAGACTCTCTCTATGAAGAACATGGTGCTACTCTGAAGCACAAGTGTGGTAAAAGGATAGTAACATTGCCCCTTCTCTCTTTTTCTCTTATTTTTTTATTTTTTTATTTTTTGGTGGGCTTCTTTGGCCTCTTTTTTTTATTTGGGCTTCTTTGGCCTCTTTTATTTTTTTGTAAAGCCCGGAGTCTCATCCCGACTTGTGGGGGAATCATAGTCTCCATCATCCTTTCCTCACTGGGGCAATGCTCTAATAATGATGATCATCACACTTTTATTTACTTACAACTCAATGTTACAACTCGATACTAGAACAAAGATATGACTCTATATGAATGCCTCCGGCGGTGTACCAGGATGTGCAATGATCTAGCATAGCAATGACATCAAAAAACGGACAAGCCATGAAAACATCATGCTAGCTATCTTATGATCATGCAAAGCAATATGACAATGAATGCTCAAGTCATGTATATGATGATGATGAAAGTTGCATGGCAATATATCTCGGAATGGCTATGGAAATGCCATGATAGGTAGGTATGGTGGCTGTTTTGAGGAAGATATAAGGAGGCTTATGTGTGATAGAGCGTATCGTATCACGGGGTTTGGATGCACCAGCGAAGTTTGCACCAACTCTCGAGGTGAGAAAGGGCAATGCACGGTACCAAAGAGGCTAGCAATGATGGAAGGGTGAGAGTGCGTATAATCCATGGACTCAACATTAGTCATAAAGAACTCACATACTTATTGCAAAAATCTATTAGTCATCTAAACAAAGTACTACGCGCATGCTCCTAGGGGGATAGATTGGTAGGAAAAGACCATCGCTCGTCCCTGACCGCCACTCATAAGGAAGACAATCAATAAATAAATCATGCTCCGACTTCATCACATAACGGTTCACCATACGTGCATGCTACGGGAATCACAAACTTCAACACAAGTATTTCTCAATTTCACAATTACTCAATTAGCACGACTTTAATATCACCACCTTTATATCGCAAAACTATTGCAAGGAATCAAACATATCATATTCAGCGATCTACAAGTTTATGTAGGATTTTATGACTAACCATGTGAATGACCAATTCCTATGATCTCTCTAAATAGATATAAGTGAACCAGGAGAGTTTAATTCTTTCTACAAAAGATGTGCCCAAACTCTAACAATTATAAGTGAAGCAAAAGAGCATTCTACAAATGGCAGTTGTCTATGTAAAGATAAACAGGCAATCCAAACTTCAAATGATATAAGTGAAGCACATGAAGCATTCTATAAAGCCATACTCAAAAGATATAAGTGAAGTGCAAAGAGCATTCTATAAATCAACCAAGGACTATCTCATACCAGCATGGTGCATAAAAGAAAAGTGAAAACTAAGTGCAAAAGACGCTCCAAGATTTGCACATATCACATGAATGAAACGAATCCGAAAACATACTGATATTTGTTGAAGAAAGAGGGGATGCCTTCCGGGGCATCCCCAAGCTTAGACGCTCGAGTCTCCTTGAATATTTACTTGGGGTGCCTCGGGAATCCCCAAGCTTGGGCTCTTGCCTCTCTTCCTTCTTCTCACATCGAGACCTTCTCGATCATCGAACACTTCATCCACACAAAACTCCAACAGAAAACTCGGTAAGATCCGTTAGTATAATAAAGCGAATCACTACTCTAAGTACTATTGAAAACCAATTAATATTTTGTTTTTGCATTGTGTCTACTATAATATAACTTTTTCATGGCTTAATCCACTGATATGAATTGATAGTTTCATCAAAACAAGCAAACTATGCATCAAAAACAGAATCTGTCTAAAACAGAACAGTCTGTAGCAATCTGAACATTCACCATACTTATGATACTTGAAAAATTCTGCCAAAATTAGGAAAAATAAAAACTTTGTACAGAAAGACAGTGCAAAAGGAATCAGTACCATTTGACATTCCAGTAAAAAATTAAAAATCGCGCACTACATCCAAAGTTTCTGTCCTGCACCGTACAAACCAACAAGCATTGTAAACATCCTAAAGGCAAACCTTGGCACATTATTTTTATAATACAATGGAATTGTACAAGGGGATAATTATTTTTATTGAAAAGTTTCTGTAATCAAGATTCACAAAGTTTCCGTGAGCATGGACAAACTTCAAGGCTAGCTCCCACTTCAACAATGCTTGTCTTTCTCACTTTCACTTTCCTTTTTGAAAAGTTTTGGGTTCCCCTCTTTATTTTTGTTGTTTTTAAACTATATGAAAGCACTCAACAGAAATAAATGACTCTCTAAAACTTCCGGGTTGTCTCCCTGGCGGCGCTTTCTTTAAAGCCATTAAGCTAGGCATATAGTGCTCAAGTAGTGAATCCACCCGGATCCCAAGGTATATCAAAGCCAATTTTAATTAGCAATGATTTGGCATTTAGTAGTGAGCACAAAGCAACATAAATCATGTAATGACGAAGTCTAACTCTCTTCCTATGCATCGGCATGTCATAAAAGAACAATTCATGCACACAAAGTAAAGGCCAATGCATAGTATAAACAGTTTCTTGCAATTTTATCGTGTTGGAAACATAGAGAGGTGGAGATATAGTTCCTCTCTCATAATAATTTCAAGTAGGAGCAGAAAGCACATGCATATTATATCTATTAAAATCATCATGTGCAACGGTAAAAGGCAACCCATCAATATAATCCTTAATAAGTGCAAACTTCTCCGATATAGTGTAGTTTGGAGAATTCAAAAAGATAATAGGACTATCATGCGTGGGTGCAATAGCAACAATTTCATGTTTAACATAAGGAACTATAGCAAGTTCATCTCCATAAGCATCATTCATATTGGCATCTTGGCCACAAGCATAGCAAGTATCATCAAAAAGGGATATTTCAAGAGAATCAATGGGATCACAACAATCATCATAACAATCATCATAGCAATCATCCTTCGGTAAGCACGAAGGGGAATTAAACAATGTATGAGTTGAAGAGTTACTCTCATTAGAAGGTGGGCATGGGTGATCAATCCACTCTTCCTTCTTTTGTTCTTCGCTCTCCTCATCATCTTTTTCATCCAATGAGCTCACAGTTTCATCAATCTCTTCTTCCATAGCTTCCTGCAAAATATTAGTCTCTTCTTGGACAGCGGAGACTTTCTCAATAAGTGAATTAATTTCGTAATTGTATTCATAATTCTCATAGAAATATTTAAGGATAGCTAAATTTTCAGTTCTATCAACAGCATCATAAATATTTTCAATCTCTTTGAACATAGATTCAATCTCATAAGCACCCATAAAAGCAAAGAATTCTTCTATTTGTTCCACATCATAATAATCATAGATACCATTAGCATAAGAAGCTAAGGTTTTATTATCATTGAATTTGCATGAAAAGGGAAGGTGTGGAGCCTTCATCCTAGAGCAACAAGTATAATCATATCTCACGCATACTTGCCAAGCATACCACTTCAATAAATGAATTTGATCCCATAATAGTTTCCCTTTTTGTGTCAAGCGATAATCCCTAAAGTATTCACGTTGATCCAACGTTACTCCCATTATAAAGTTGAATGGGGTTTTCTCAGGATTATCAAAGTAGTACATACAATCTTTCACATGATGAGAATCGAGGGTTTTAGGAGTTACCCCGTCTTCATGAGTAGCAACTACACTTAATTTTTTTGGTATTTTGTGTTCCATATCTATTGCTAAAGATAAAGAACAACTAAGAACAGCAAATAAAAATTACTTAGTGATAAAGCAAACAAGCACACACGAGAATATTCACCCCATGCTATGACTCCCCGGCAACGGCGCCAGAAAAAGGTCTTAATAACCCACAAGTATAGGGGATCGCAACAGTTTTCGATAAGTAAGAGTGTCGAACCCAATGAGGAGCTAAAGGTAGAATAAATATTCCCTCAAGTTCTATCGACCACCGATAGAACTCTACGCACGCTTGACGTTCGCTTTACTAGAACAAGTATGAAACTAGTAGTACTTTGTAGGTGTGATAGGATAGGTTTGCAAGATAATAAAGAGCACATAAATATAAACTAGGGGCTGTTTAGATAAAGATGCAATAAAGTAAATATAACGAGTGTGGAAAAGTGGTGGTAGGAGTTGTGGAATTGTCCCTAGGCAATTGACTACGTTACTAGACCGATAATCACTATCGCAATTCTATCTGAGGGAGAGGCATAAGCTAACATACTTTCTCTACTTGGATCATATGCACTTATGATTGGAACTATTAGCAAGCAGTCCGCAACTACTAACGTTCATTAAGGTAAAACCCAACCATAGCATTAAAGTATCAAGTCCCCTTTATCCCATACGCAAACAACCTACTTACTCGGGTCTGTGCTTCTGTCACTCACGCCACCCACCATAAGAAAATCATGAACATATTGCAAACCCTACAGCGGGGATCCCTCATGCTTGCGCGACACGGAGAGCACCAATAATAAAACATGCAACTCAAATCAATCAGAGCAATTCATCATTCACCGGTACGACAATGAAAATCTACTCAGACATCATAGGATGGCAACACATCATTGGAAAATAATATGAAGCATAAAGCACGATGTTCAAGTAGAGGGTATAGCGGGTTGCGGGAGAGTGGACCGCTGTAGATAGAGGGGGGAAGGTGATGGAGACGTTGGTGAAGATGATGGAGGTGTTGGTGTAGATCACGGTGATGATGATGGCCCCTGGCGACGTTCCGGCGCCACCGGAAGCAAGGGGGAGAGAGCCCCCCTTCTTCTTCTTCTTCTTCCTTGACCTCCTCCCTAGATGGGAGAAGGGTTTCCCCTCTGGTCCTTGGCTCCCATGGCATGGGAGGGGCGAGAGCCCCTCCGAGATTGGATCTATCTCTCTGTTTCTGCGTTTCCAGATTCTGCCCCTTCACTGTTTCTTTTATATCCGGAGATCCGTAACTCCGATTGGGGTGAATCTTTCGCTCAGATTTTCCTTATAAAATTAGCTTTCTTGCGGCAAAAGGAGAGCGTCAACCGCCTTACAGGTGGACCACGAGGGTCAGGGGCGCTCCTGGGGGGTAGGGCGCGCCCCCCACCTCGTGCCCACCTCGGACACCGTTTCGCGTTGATTCTTCTTCCGGAATTTTCCAAATATTCCAAAAATAAGCTCCGTCCGTTTTTATCCCGTTTGGATTCCGTTTGATATGGATATTCTGCGAAACATAAAACATGCAACAGACAGGAACTGGCACTGGGCACTGGATCAATATGTTAGTCCGAAAAATAGTATAAAAAGTTGCCAAAAAGTATATGGAAGTTTTAGAATATTGGCATGGAACAATAAAAAATTATAGATACGGTGGAGACGTATCATGAAGCAACCTATATTTTTGTCCATCCAAAAATTCCCAAATAATTCTCATAATTCCTTTGGGTCATATGTTTCTCAAATATGCCCAAACTTTCTTGTCCTAGCCCAAGAATAATTCTCCAATAATTATTCTTCATTTCTGTCCAGTGTGGCTTTCTATGAAGGAAGAGCCACCTATCCTTTCCTGATTGCTGCTAAACCTTTTGGGAATTCTCTTATGTCCAAATCACTGCCTCATGCCAAAATTCAACTTTATTTGCCTAGCCAATCTTCCTCAGTAAATTTTCAAACTTTCTGTCGGACAGAAGGCATTGTGAGGGAAGTACTAGCCAGGGTTATCCAAATGAGTTGAAATTTTGCACACTCCTTCATGTGCTCATATTATGACACTCCTCCAAATTTCAGCTCCATCCAATTATCTATGTGAGCACAGGACCAAATCTTTGATTCTGGCAATATTTTCAGGTTGTGAAGCAAGTGCATTTTATATTGCTTCATTAATTCTGAGAAATTACCAGATTGTGATCCTACCCTAATAACATCTCTCCACCAAATTTGGCACCATTTCACTTAGCCAATATTTCACCAAAATTATTCCAAGATTGTGGTAAGTGAGAATGTTTGTGAAACAAGTACCACTTTGGCTTGTCCATTTGGTATGAAATTTCTACAACATACACTTATGACCAAATCATGATGGCTTGCCCAATTTCAGCCCAAGTGGCCACACCATTGAGTGCATCATCCAAACCTTGATTCTGGACCAATTTTGGGGTCACACAACAACTATATTAGTTTGTGCTCCATTATGCTCCAAAACCTCCAGGATTATAGTCCTTCCTAAGCTAATAACCCCAGACAAACTCTCTGGCCCCAATCAAGTTACTGTTGATCACCAGTGCACGTTCAAGTTTACTGTAGTAAACTTCAGACGGTGATTACCATTTAACTACTGCATATTTAACCAAGCTACCACCGCAGTTGCAAGCTACCCAGGACGGACAAACCCCCAGACATCGTTTGGCCGGCCGTGTGGCACTGTATGCACCAGTGCATGCGGTGATCACGAGTTTTGGCGCAATGCGCGCGCTCTGCTGGCGTTGGCCACGTCCAGGGCGTCTTCTAGCTCCGGCCCCTCCCCCTCTTGCCGTCTTCACGCTCGTAAGTGTGCCTAACAGTTTTACCGCGTCGTCGCCGTCCTCCAGGAGCCATCTCCCCCTCCGTAAGCCCTCCGTCAGCACTCGTCGCTGCGCGCCCACGAGAAACCTGTAGTCGACCGTCTCTGTTCGCACCATGGCTTCTTCCTCCTCGTGTCCTCGAGCGCTTCTCGTCTCCGTGACGCTCTGCTGCTCGTCCGCTCCCCCTTCGTCGTGACCCCGCGCCCTCCCGTGCTCGATGAGCCCGTCAGAGCCTCGGCCTGACGTGCCCGGCGGCACCCGAGCCCGTGCCTCTCGCCCCGGCTATAAATAGCCATCCCCGGCCTCGTCCGAGCTCACCACCAGCCTCACACCACCCCAGCAAGCCTCCACGACCCATCCATTCACCCCCAGAGCCCCTCTTCGCCTCTGTTGGACGCCATGGCCGTCGCTCCCCTCGGCCTAAATTGGCTCAAGCTCGAGCCTCTCCCCTCCCCCTTTCTCCACCAATAGAAGCCCCTCACGCGGGAGATCCTCCCCACCCCTCTTCTCCTCGCCGGAGCCCTTGTGGCCGTGCTTCCCCAAGTCCGGCCGCCGCCCCTTGTTCTCTGCCGCCATGAGCCGCGACCGCTCTGCACTTCCCCCGATGCTCGTGGACCCCTGGTTGGGTGCGGCTTCGCCTCCCGCATCCGCCGGTGGCCGGAGAGTGCCGGAGCTGCCCGGACCATCGCCGGCGTCGTCCCTCCCCTGCCCTCTCCTCTGCTTCGGTCGGGCCAGCGAGAGGAAGGAGACAGGAGCCAAGCGGGCCCCAATCCTCTTCCCTGACCCCACCCGTCAGTCACGCAAACCCTGGCCACACCTCTGCGCGCGTTGACCCGGTCGGCCGACGTGGATAAGTGATGGGCCCCACCCCAAGGGACCCGCACGTCAGCGACCCCACGCCCGGCCCCGCCACTGTCCACGTGGTTAAGTGGAAGCGTACTTCAGAAAGTACGTTTTCGCGTGAAGTAAGCGCATTCTGCCTCTGCTTTATCCAAAAACGCGCTTTCTCCGTTCTGAAGACGTATTCCTGATAATACATTTTCTATTTTTCAGCTCAGGGACCTGTTTGTAGGAATCTTTTTATAGATTGGTCCCTGAACTTCGTCGGGCTATAACGTTTTGCTCGCAACTCCGTTTGAGGTGATTCCAAAGCCCACTTCTTCGTTTCGTCGAGCCCGCTCTATTGGTATCATTTTCACCATGTGTTAGCATTCTGAAAATGACCATTTTCCCTTGCGCTAAATCAGCCCCCTCCGTGAGAGAACGTTTCCGGCGATTCTTTCCGCAAGCTTCTTGCACTTTGTCCTGGTGATTTCTTCCACTCCAGGCAAGCCACAACCACCATTTGCATGATAGCCACGCAGTAGCATTGGTTCTCAACTTGAATCATTAACAATTGTATGTTTGTTTTTCTACTGCTGTCGTTATTACTGTTATGCTCGTGGATCGGTGATTACCGTCATGCTTTGTTTTCTTGCACTCTGTTATCATGTTCTACCTGCTAGTATTACTTTCATATTGGTCATGCTTGATAGCAGTACATGTTCAAACTTTCTGTCAGACAGAAGGCATTGTGAGGGAAGTACTAGCCAGGGTTATCCAAATGAGTTGAAATTTTGCACACTCCTTCATGTGCTCATATTATGACACTCCTCCAAATTTCAGCTCCATCCAATCAGCTATGTGAGCACAGGACCAAATCCTTGAATCTGGCAATATTTTCATGTTGTGAAGCAAGTGCATTTTATATTGCTTCATTATTTCTGAGAAATTACCAGATTGTGATCCTACCCTACTTGTGCATTCCCCTTGTTCTCAGCCGCCACGAGCCGCGACCCCTCTGCACTTCCCCGACGCTCGTGGACCCCTGGTTGGGTGCGGCTTTGCCTCCCGCATCCGCCGGTGGCCGGAACTCGACCGGAGAGGCCGGAGCTGCCCGGACCATCGCCGGCGTCGTCCTTCCCCTGCCCTCTCCTCTGCTTCGGTTGGGCCAGCGAGAGGAAGAAGGAGACAGGAGCCAGGCGGGCCCCGCTCCTCTTCCCTGACCCCACCCGTCAGCCGCGCAAACCCCGACCCTGCCTCTATGCGCGTTGACCCGGTTGGCCGACGTGGATAAGTGATGGGCCCCACCCCGCGGGACCCGCACATCAGCGACCCCACGCCCGGCCCCGCCACTGTCCACGTGGTTAAGTGGAAGAGTACTTCAGAAAGTACATTTTCGCGTGTAGTAAGCGTATTCTGCCTCTGCCTTATCCAAAAATGCGCTTTCTCCGTTCTGAAGACGTATTTCCTGAGAATACATTTTCTATTTTTCATCTCAGGGGTCTGTTTGTAGGAATCTTTTTACATATTGGTCCCTGAACTTCGTCGGGCTATAACATTTTGCTCGCAACTCTGTTTGAGGTGATTCCAAAGCCCATTTCTTCATTTCGTCGAGCCCGTTCTGTTGGTATCATTTTCACCATGTCTTAGCATTCTGAAAATGACCATTTTTCCCTTGCGCTAAATCAGCCCCATCCGTGAGAGAACGTTTTCCGGTGATTCTTTCCGCAAGCTTCTCGCACTTTGTCCTGGTGATTTCTTCCACTCCAGGCAAGCCACAACCACCATTTGCATGATAGCCACGCAGTAGCATTGGTTCTCAACTTGAATCATTAACAATTGTATGTTTGTTTTTCTACTGCTGTCGTTATTACTGTTATGCTCGTGGATCGGTGATTACCGTCATGCTTTGTTTTCTTGCACTCTGTTATCATGTTCTACCTGCTAGTATTACTTTCATATTGGTCATGCTTGATAGCAGTACATGTTCAAACTTTCTGTCAGACAGAAGGCATTGTGAGGGAAGTACTAGCCAGAGTTATCCAAATGAGTTGAAATTTTGCACACTCCTTCATGTGCTCATATTATGACACTCCTCCAAATTTCAGCTCCATCCAATCATCTATGTGAGCACAGGACCAAATCTTTGATTCTGGCAATATTTTCAGGTTGTGAAGCAAGTGCATTTTATATTGCTTCATTAATTCTGAGAAATTACCAGATTGTGATCCTACCCTAATAACATCTCTCCACCAAATTTGGCACCATTTCACTTAGCCAATATTTCACCAAAATTATTCCAAGATTCTGGTCAGTGAGAATGTTTGTGAAACAAGTACCACTTTGGCTTGTCCATTTGGTATGAAATTTCTACAACATACTCGTATGACCAAATCACGATGGCTTGCCCAATTTCAGCCCAAGCGGCCACACCATGTGAGTGCATCATCCAAATCTTGATTCTGGACCAATTTTGGGGTTACACAACAACTATATTAGTTTGTGCTCCATTATGCTCCAAAACCTCCAGGATTATAGTCCTTCCTAAGCTAATAACCCCAGACAAACTCTCTGGCCCCAATCAAGTTACTGTTGATCACCAGTGCACGTTCAAGTTTACTGTAGTAAACTTCAGACGGTGATTACCATTTAACCACTGCGTAGTTAACCAAGCTACCACCACAGTTGCAACCTCCCCAGGACGGACAAACCCCCAGACATCGTTTGGCCGGCCGTGTGGCATTGTATGCACCAGTGCACGCGGTGATCACGAGTTTTGGCATGCAATGTGCGCGCTCTACTGGCGTTGGCCACGTCCAGGGCGTCTTCTAGCTCCGACCCCTCCCCCTCTTGTCGTCTTCACGCTCGTAAGTGTGTCTAACAGTTTTACCGCATCGTCGCCGTCCTCCTGGAGCCATCTCCCCCTCCGTAAGCCCTCCGTAAGCACTCGTCGCCGCGCGCCCACGAGAAACCTGTAGTCGACCGTCTCTATTTGCGCCATGGCTTCTTCCTCCTCGTGTCCTCGAGCGCTGCTCGTCTCCGTGACGCTCTGCTGCTCGTCCACTCCCCCTTCGTCACGATCCCGCGCCCTCCCGTGCTCGATGAGCTCGTCAGAGCCTCGGCCGGACGTGCCCAGCGGCACCCGAGCCCGTGCCTCTCGCCCCGGCTATAAATAGTCATCCCCGGCCTCGTCCGAGCTCACCACCAGCCTCACACCACCCCAGCAAGCCTCCACGAGCCATCCATTCGCCCCCGGAGCCCCTCTTTGCCTCTGTTGGCCGCCATGGCCGTCGCTCCCCTCGGCCTAAATTGGCTCAAGCTCGAGCCTCTCCCCTCCTCCTTTCTCCCCCAATAGAAGCCCCTCACGCCGGAGATCCTCCCCACCCCTCTTCTCCTCGCCGGAGCCCTTGTGGCCGTGCTTCCCCAAGTCGGGCCGCCGCCCCTTGTTCTCTGCCGCCACGAGCCGCGACCGCTCTGCACTTCCCCCGACGCTCGTGGACCCCTGGTTGGGTGCGGCTTCACCTCCCGCATCCGCCGGTGGCCAGAGCTCGGCCGGAGAGTGTCGGAGCTGCCCGGACCATCGCCGGCGTCGTCCCTCCCCTGCCCTCTCCTCTGCTTCGGTCGGGCCAGCGAGAGGAAGAAGGAGACAGGAGCCAGGCGGGCCCCGCTCCTCTTCCCTGACCCCACCCGTCAGCCGCGCAAACCTCCACCCCGCCTCTGCGCGCGTTGACCCGGTCGGCCGACATGGATAAGTGACGGGCCCCACCCCGCAAGACCCACACATCAGCGACCCCACGCCCGGCCCCGCCACTGTCCACGTGGTTAAGTGGAAGCGTACTTCAGAAAGTACATTTTCGCGTGAAGAAGCGTATTCTGCCTCTGCTTTATCCAAAACTGCGCTTTCTCTATTCTGAAGACGTATTTCCTGAGAATACGTTTTCTGTTTTTCAGCTTAGGGGCCTGTTTGTATGAATCTTTTTATAGATTGGTCCTTGAACTTCGTCGGGCTATAATGTTTTGCTCGCAACTCCGTTTGAGGTGATTCCAAAGCCCACTTCTTCATTTCGTCGAGCCTGTTTTGTTGGTATCATTTTCACCATGTGTTAGCATTCTGAAAATGACCATTTTTACCTTGCGCTAAATCAGCCCCCTCCATGAGAGAACGTTTTCCGGCGATTCTTTCCGCAAGCTTCTCGCACTTTGTCCCGGTGATTTCTTCCACCCCAGGCAAGCCACAACCACCATTTGCATGATAGCCATCCAGTAGCATTGGTTTTCAAGTTGAATCTTTAATAACTGTATCTTTGTTCTGCTGCTGCTGTCGTTATTTCTGTTATGCTCGCGGTGATTACCGTCATGCTATGTTTTCTTGCACTCTGTTATCATGTTCTACCTGCTAGTATTACTTTCATATTGGTCATGCTTGATAGCAGTACATGTTGGGTTGGTCATGTTCTTTGGTGCATGACTAACGTCGGTTACCGAGTACCGTTAATATGTATAGATCCTTGCTGTTAGTTGGTTAAGTGCTTACTCGGTTATGTTATTGATATGTTCTTGCATGGTACTTATTGTTGCTGGTAATGGTCATGTTATGCTCTGAGTAGTGTTGTACTTGTAATATTCATGCTCGTCATTATGCCATGCTCAGTTGGATATGATTCATTGTTGGTATGGTTGATACTTATGTGGTACCCTCATGCTTATGTTGATATCATGCTCATGCATTGTAATTGCATCATGTTATTTTATCATGACTTATCATATTTGCATTCAAGTTTAAACGGATTAAATTGAACTTGAACAACTGTTGGCTGAGTCATGGTGCCAGCATATCAAGCTGACCAGTGCAACCAGGCTTGCCTTTATGGGAAGGCCCTAACTGGGTCTATTGTCATGCCTCTCGCCGGTGCCTCCAACGAGGGAAGGTTATGGGCGTGCGGTACCCTGGCCCGGTAAGCAGACATAACCTTGTGTGCCCGTAGTTGGATGATAAGCGCTTTTGTCCCCGTTTGGGACCGTTTTGTTTTGCCACGACGGTGGCCGTTGGTGCCTTTGGTAGGCACGGGGCCACCCAGGACTTATCCCAGAGGGGAGTTTGTCGGAGTGGCCGGGAGAGTGTCATGGCAGTAGATCGGTTTTGTCGGAATGTCGTTGGTCCACCCGAATGGGAGCGAGAGGCCATGGGTTCCGTGGTGTGGGTACAGTGTACTAACCTCTGCAGAGTGTATATTAAATCTATCGATAGCCGCGCCCGCGGATAAGGGCCCAGTTCGTAGTTGGTCACACTATGGGTCAACAGTAATTATAATAACTTGATTAATAACAACCCTTGTTCGATGATGAGATAAGTTGGTTATGTGATCCGTGAATGATCACCGTTTGGTTACGAGGTAACCCGTTGAGCCAAGAGTGGTTCCGTTTTTGATCCGTGAATGATCACCGTGGTATCGAGGATACCGAGTTGTTGGATATTTGTGAGGTTATGCGAGAATCATGGGTAAAGATCAAGCTCCTTGTGGTCATTTAATGATTACTACGGTATTATTTATACCAAGCTTGGTTTGATCCTGAGATGATCATGTGATGTCCGAGGTTGGTAAGTGATGCATGTGATGGTTATGAGGTAACCCGAGCAGAATAAGTGGTGCATATAGTGTTATCATGTTGCATGCTAGTATCGTTAGATTTATATGTTCATGTCGTGCTCATATTGTTCTAGTTGTATCATGTTCATGTTGTTCATGCCATGTTATCCTGATGATCTCATGATAATTCCTGCTTAACCTGTAATTGCCATGCTGTTGTTTGTCTTGAATGCTTCTGGTTATTGTGAGCTTGCAAGTACATTCAATGTACTGACCTGGCGTGTCATGCCAGTTTGCAGGTCATGCCAGATTTGATTGCTTGTTTTCTTGTTGTGGATTCCGTTCGTGCGAGCTAGGATAGGCGTTCCAGCCAGAGTCCCTGCAGAGTGGAGTTCACCACCGTCGTCGTTGTTTCGCTGCTAGAGTTATTCCGCTGCTTCGAGTTGTTCTGCTGCTTTCATAGAGCAACTGAGGATGGCGTAGTGTCGCCGTGCCGATGTTATTCATTGTAATATCGGAGACCTTGTATTCATATTCATGTAATAATAGAAAGCTGGTTTGTTCTATGCTAAACAGTGCCGTATTCCAGAAGACTTCTCCTTGATCTCTGGGCTGGAATACGGGGCGTTCCGGTTTCTCTAAGCCGGGGTGCCACAGTTTCAAAATTCAAGCCTTCCCTGATTTACTTACATCTTTGTTTTGCACTGTACTAAACTATTGTGAATAGGTTCAGAGGAAGGATCAGGAGATGCATTCAAATTTACCTCTTGATTTAGTGAGTACTCTGTAAAGAAATATAAGAGCGTTATCACTAAAGTAGTGATCTAAGTGCTCTTATATTTTTTTTACAGCAGGAGTAGCTAATTAGTTCTTAGGATGCATTTTCACTTGTGGCGCTCCATTTTTTATCCTGAGTGTTCATATACATGTATGTCATTTTTGTTTTTTTTGCTTCTAAGAGAAGACAGAATGATTTTTTTACATCTAATTCTACCAGAAGAGTTGTGGAATACATGTTACTTTCTACATACTACATCACACAAAAACAGACAACCAATTTTCATTCTACCATACATTTACTTTCTCCCATGTTGTAAACGACTTCAGTAAATTAGTCTGAACTCACTAATGTGTTTCCAAAACTGAGATTTCCAACATATTGTTGCTAGCAGATCTAAAAATGAATTATTTGTTACCTCTTCTATAATCACTAGGTACTTTAGTTTGTATGAGAACCCAATGCTACATCTGGAGCCTGCCAGGACTGTTAACTGACAAAAGGTTACCCTAGGTCTGGCTAATCAACATATGGTAAATGCTTGACTACTCTTTCTGAAATCTTAGAGCTAAAGTTTTGTCGGGTCAAGCAGCAAAAAAATTGGGCCTGATACTAGCATGAGGATAGTCTAATCATTGTCGGTGTTGTTCAATGTGTGGCTCATAATGATCGCATCATTACCGAGCATGATTCATTCATGATTAGCATGCAATCTGTAGACATGGGAATGCCCGTGTGTCATTGTCAAGACTCAAGAAGCAATTAGAAGAACATCATTTATGTCCTGTAGAGTATTTCCCAACTTGGACATGGCATTCTGCAAGCATAATATCTACTCTAATGTTTTTTTATTTAGAGTTGGAGGATGCCTTCTGAGAATCTAACAATGCTCCTTCTCGAGACATGGGCATTTATCAAGCTCTCGCTCAAGTCCTCCATTGTGCTCTACCTCGAGATCACTTGTTGTCCATAAGCTTTGAGAAGATCAGTCATTGTCCATGAGCATATTCTTACATAGCAACAAGTCGGCAAGCCAGATGACAAAGTGTTCAGACAAAGCTATTTATGTATGTCATCCACTGTATAATCTACTACCACCTTATGTTGTAGAATAACTGTATAAATCAATTATCCTGGATTACTTAGTTTCGGTACATCGTGCTATTTTTTAACTGAGTGAAGCTAACACTTGCTGCTGCCATTTTCTATGAGATACGCCACAGGTTGTAATGAATCTTGACATTTTCACTAGTAGAAAAGGGCCTATTGTCCCGGTTCTTGAGGGCCAAGGTCATTACTAATGCCCTTGGCCTTTAGTTCCGGTTCTTACATGAACCGGGACAGATGGTCCTCCACGTGGCTGCTGCGGCCAGCCCAGGCAGGGGGCCTTTGGTCCCGGTTGGTGACACCAACCGGGACCAATAGGCATCCACGCGTCAGCATCTGGCTGGAGCTGAGGTTTTTGTTTTTTTGAAAGGGGCTGATTTAGGGGTTTTGGGGGTTAATTTAGGTTGTTATTAGGTAGCTATTAGAGAGAAGTGTCCTCTCCTATATCTCCGTGCTTGGTTTACCAATGCTACGTACTGCTATGCCTAAACATTGCTTAGATTGAAGTGAAGGCAACATGTGGTGCATGTCAAAAATAATACTAATCCTAACTTGATCAAGTTTGGATTGTACTACTTTCGACATGCACCACATGCATGTTGCCTTCACTTCAATCCAATCCATGTTCATTTCACCCGCTGATATATAATAACTCTTCATGCTCGCATCATGCATCATCATATATAATAACAAGTCCTACTAATCATCATCATACAACTTCTACTCGTTATTAATAACAAGTCATACGATCATCATCCTCCTAGTCATCGAACCAACCCTACTTAATTGTTCTTAGCACATGATAATCAGTATTAGGTAGGACCGAAATACCCTCGTTAAGGTAAAATAGCATAAAACAATATAGACCCTAACTCTCCATTATGGAGAATGGAGATCATCCTGTCTCCAATTCTTGTGCTTCGCTTCCTTTTGCTTCCAAGAACCTCCTTACGACTGTCCATACATTTTTTCCACTCCTTGATTTGCATGTCTCCACTTCTTTTAGAAATCCGGTATGGACAGTTGAGATTCGTAGGATGACTTGGACGTATGTTCAAAACATTAAGGCGACCACTCTGATACATCAAATGAGGCACACAATCCTCTTGGATTATCTGTTGAAAAACATAGTAATAACTTCATAGTTAGAAATGATGTACTAGTTTTAGAAGTATGCAAAAGATGTACGGATGTCGTAATAGTAAAAATCTTACCAGGGTATCTCCATAGTAGTTACCGTAGTTCAACACATGTACTAGTGGCACGTATTGACCATAATGTGGAGGAGTTTTACAATAGATATTGTAATTGTCAAGATCAGTACAAAATCCGACCAGATGATTTTTCTCCTTATAAGTTAACCCAGAGCCATCGGTGTAGTAGGTTCTGTCTACCATGTTCCGCATATTGTTTGAACAATCAAAATAAGCTGTCAATGGAAATAAGCTGTCAACTATTTTAAAATGAACAATATAAATTAGTTAATAACTATGTTTGGGAAACTCACATAGCGGTAGAATTGGAGGCGTATCCACAAGGACCCAAATGTCCATATTGTCTTGCTCGATGTCAGGATCACCAAGATCCATGGTGACAAGCATACCCTCATCAAAACCATATATCTTGCAAAGTGCTTCCCATTTTTTGCAACCAAAATGGGTTACGCTCTCAGAATTGTATAGCTTTACTTCAAAATCCACACCATGATGGGTCCTTAGGTGAATTTTCTTTGTTTCAAAACTTTCATGGTCTTCAAAACCCATCCTCTCCAAGACATAGCGGCTTGCATGGCATGGGATAAGCTAGTTGAACTGTAAAAGATGAAAAGTACACGTTGAAATATTTGAAGTCGTGCTTAATTACGAAAAAATAACACTTGTCGTCGTTGCGTACCGTTTCAACATCGAAGGTCTCCTCCAGCTTAATGCTGAAGCGCCGATCTTCGTCAAGGTGAGGCCAGTCGCACATACCTCGGTCGTCGTGGCACCAGTTGCACTCCCCCGGGCGGTTTTCGTCGTCCGAGTACGTGTCACGACCGGTTTTTCAATAAAATATTTATTGAGAGACCAAAGCCTTTTACGGACCAGTAGAGAAGAATTCCTTCACACTGGTAGACATTATCTTGGTCACAGAAGAAAAATACCAGGAGTACTAAATATAATACAAGGTTGAGCGGGGACTGCTCAACAATTTATTACATGCACGCCGAATAGACATAACGGCGGATAGGGTGGCATAACTACTAACTCACGATAACAACGGTGGTGGAAATATCACAGTGGAGCAGGTGATATGACTCCTGCAAACTACAGCTCTTCGAGCGTCGGGGTGAAGCTCGAGGAGGTTGTTGCGGGTGGCGGAAGCGTTTATAATAGAAGTGACCAGTATCCAGGATCGCACAGGGCTGACTGGGATTCCTCTAGGCGTCGGACTCACTATCGAATTCTTCATCCAAGAGATCGCCTTCGTCAACATCTGGCCAAATCAACAAGCCAGGTGAGTACTATGAAAGTACTCGCAAGACAGTTCGGATAAAAGATATAACAAATGTAAACATGAAGCATAAGAATAGAATAACAAGTGCGTTCAGGCATAGAGACAATATTGCATGGGGAAATAACAGAGAAGTCGGGCGGTAGTCCTCCCGAAATCCCAAAATAAATACTGGGTGCCAAACGAGGGTCTGAATGACTCCTCGAGAGGAAACTGCAAGAATAGTAATACTGGTGCCAACCGAGGGTCTGAATGACTCCTCGAGAGGAAACTGCAAGAATAGCAATACTGGTGCCAAACGAGGGTCTGAATGACTCCTCGAGAGGAAACTGCAAGAATAGTAATACTGGTGCCAAACGAGGGTCTGAATGACTCCTCGAGAGGAAACTGCAAGAATAATAATGCCGCAGTCGGGCGTCGGGGCGACACCACATAAAGGGCTTATAAAAGGAAATAAAAGATAGTGCATGCCACAGTCGGACGTCTGAGCAACATCACATAAAGGGCTTATATCAAAAGTAAATAATCAAAATGCCACAGTCGGATGTCTGAGCGACATCACATAAAGGGCTTCATAACTTAACATCTTATTAGCTCAAGAATTTAAATCATATCCAGAGAATAATCAGGCATGAGATAAATAACAGGGTTAGTCCATCCACAGGTGTAACGTTCAGCTAAGTCTACTACTCATGCTCACTAACCGGAAAGAAGAACAAACCACGAGGACTTGACATAGATATGGATACACTGATCACGATACTTGACCGTGGATACGATGACTCGGAAGGATTTGACTCTGCAGAGTTTGTACTTTAACCACAGCCAACGGATTTCAGTAGTCATGGGGACTAGTTCTGTTTACGGTGTTTTGGAAGAAACACATCTAACCAGTACACACCCATTCAACAATCCAAAGCCAGGAATCACCCTCGGCAACGTTCAAGAAAAACCTTGAGATGGGGAGTCTACAACCTCGCGTAGCATGGGATCAAATTTCTATACGCGCGCTCTAAGGGGTGCCCCCCTCTCGGTCCCAACCGGAAACACCCATGCCCCCTGACCGGATGACTGGCTTTAATCCAGGGCCATGGAACCATCATCCCGGCCCCTCTGTTCGGTGTGTACACAGAAAGAGGTTACCAACTTACTAAACCGCATTCTGGCAGAAAACAAGTGGTAGCACGGAAGGGGGAAGAACGATAACGTGACTCCGTCCACGTTAACGTCGGAAATTGTCGGATGACACAAGGCTGGCATGCTACAACAGTACCACCTTGCTGCCCTCCATGTCACCACATGATTAGGCCATCTCTCATCAGAGATCATCGCAACTTTGGAACACGCGGGTAGTTGCCTCACAAGCAACGAGGTACTCACCGATACTCATATGCCACGCACAACCTCTCACGCAAACATGCAAAACACCTATCATATCAAAGGTTCAAACATGCTTGCCTGGTTCGGAGAAGTCGGAGTCTAGCTCGGCGAAGTTCGCGGCTCCGTCACCTCTTCCGGAACCTACGGTATAGCGAAGAAGCATACTAACGTGAAAACCAACGTGTGCATAAAAGTTGTTCCAAAATTTTTCCAAATAAATCCCATAAAAAACTAGACAAAATTATAAGATTGTCAGAAAAAAATCACTCAAAAATCACTTTTTATTAAAAAGTTATAAGGGTTTCTGTCCAGGGACTCATCTGTAACGAAACAGAAAAGTTCCAGGGGTTTAACTGAGAAAACAGAAAACGGTTCGAATAGAAACGCGCAAGCTCAAAGGGAAAACGCATTTGCCCGAAGGAGCCAACAGAAAACGTTTCGAGGGAGAAGAGAATAGAGGCTGACAGGGGGGTCCACATGTCAGGTTTAAAAAGTTCGCCGGTGCCCGAAGACTGCGGTGGTCGCCGGCGTCGAACCACGGCGAGACAGGGAGATCGGAGTGTACCAAGAGCTTCAGCGTGTCCTTCCACGTCGGTGGGTGGTGGACTCGACCGACGGAGAGCACCACGTCAACGGCGACACTTTCTCCGGTGGACGGCGGCTCGGGTGATGGTGGAGAACTCCGGTGGGTGCTGCAAACTCCGAATTGAAGCGCGGGTCAGGAGACTGGATGCATAGGGAAGCTACTGGCAAGAGTTGAAGGGTGGAGGTGCACGCACGGGAGCGAATCGAGCTGGATCCCGTGGCGGGTCGCGGCGGCCGGAGTCGGGGAAGAAAGCTCCCTCGGGGCTCTTCCAGTGGCTTGGTGTGGTCTAGGTGGAGTGCAGAGGTGGTGTGGGTTCGAGTTGAAGCTCGGGGCCTCTATTTATAGGCGGATCGAGGGGGCGGCCGTGAACGGGATCGCTCCGGCGAGCAATTACGGTGAGGCAGTGTCTTGGCAGGGAGCTTAAGTGGCCAGGCAGCATAAGTGAGATGTACTGATGTCGTTCCCCCGCTAATCCCGGTTGGTCTTGGCGTAATGGCGCCGGTCCACGGTGGGGTGGCCGCACGGGCACGACGGCGGGAAAGAGCGCGCTCCGCGCCCAGCGGTTCACGACGAGGGTGGCAGCGCGCACTGAGGGTGGAAGGCCACGCGGCGATCTCCGGTGGCTTGGGCGGCGCTGGGTGGCGCCGTCTGCGCTGCGCCTCTCTCTGGCGGCCGCAAAGCCGCCGCCGGCGTCGGTCACGGGGCGGCGCACCTCCTCCAGCTCGTCGCCGACGTCCGCAAGCATCCAGGCGCTCGTGCGGTGCAGAGGACAAGGGGGAGGGGACGGGGAACACGGCGACGCCGAGGCACTGGCGAGATCGACTACGGACACTGAAGAAACGACAGCAACACTGAACTGTTCTCTGAATTTGACTGAACCTGATTTTGACAATGCTCTGCAGGTGTTCGACAGAATGATTTGGCAAGGAGAAAATTTTTCCTGGAGCTGGGGCTTGGTGAGGTGACCACTCAATGCACCCAGAGGCTGCCTGATTTTTCTCAGAAATTTTGGAGAGGGATTTGAATGAATTTCATCAAATTTGGCAAAACTGGTCCAAACTTGCAGCAAGTATAGTTTGAAAAATTTGAACTGAAGACCAGTGGATCTTCATGGATCTTGGTTGAGGGTTCAAAGGACTAGGAAGGGAAATTGGTTTGGGGGCAAAAATCAAAACAGAAATGGTAGCTCCTTTGTAAATCTCCAAGGGCTAGAATAGAAGGCAGAAATTGTTTTGATAAGATTTAAATGGAAAAATAATCATATGGGGAGGTTCAACTTGCTGGATTTGATGCAAATCAAGATCCAAAGGTGAGGGAAGGTTTAGGAGAGTGGATTTGCACTAAGGCCATGGCAAGAGAGATTTGTTGAAAGTGGTAAAGGATTATTCCAAAAGCTATAGAGTATTTTCAAAGGAATTTTCAAAAGACATTTTTCCCAAGTGAAAAGCATTTTGGCTTGAGCCAAAATAAAAAGCAAGAACCTCCAAGACCAAAAACAAGTCTTGGGTGAATCCAAATAAAACTCTTGCCATAAAAAAATATTTTGAAAGGGTTTTTTTTTGAAGAATTTTTTTTAAATCACCTCCCTCAAGTCAAGTAATTTTTTTGAAAAATCCAAATGAAATTTTGGGTGTCACAACACCTACCCCCTTAGGAAAAATCTCGTCCTCGAGATTTCAGCTGATCCTCGAATAGATATGGATATTTTGCCTAAAGAAAATCTTCCCTTTCCCATGTAGCTTCATCCTCAGTGTGGTTGCTCCACTGAACTCTGAAAAATTTGGTCATTTTCTGACGGGTCCTCCGTTCAGACACTCCCAGTATCTTTACTGGCCGCTCTCTGTAGGTGAGATCTAGTTGTACATCAATGCCCTCATGAGATACATGCTTCTCCGGGTTACTCACACATTTTCTCAATTGTGAGACGTGGAATACGTCATGGACGTCTGACAGCTCCTTGGGTAAGTCTAGTTTGTAGGCCACTGTGCCTCTTCGTGCCTCTATACAAAATGGTCTGATAAATCTCGGGGCTAGCTTCCCCTTAATTTTGAACCGTTGCAGGCCCCTCATAGGAGACACTCGTAGGTATACGGAATCACCGGGTTCAAAGCTGACCTCACGATGTTTTTGATCGTAGTAGCTCTTTTGTCGGCTCTGTGCTGTCTTGAGTCTGTCCCTGATCTGCTTAACTTTCTCCTCGGCTTCTTTAAGCATGTCTGGGCCGAAGATACGACTGTCACCTGTTTCTGACTAATTTAGTGGGGTACGACACCTCCGTCCGTACAATGCTTCAAAGGGTGCCATTTGCAAGATGGCTTGGTAACTGTTGTTGTAAGCAAATTCGGCGTACGGCAAACTCTCTTCCCAACTGGATCCATAGGTGAGCACACAGGCTCTCAGCATATCCTCTAGGATTTGGTTTACACGTTCCGTTTTTCCATCAGTCAGAGGGTGGTATGTTGTACTGAAAGCTAGTTGCGTGCCCAGAGCTTGTTGTAGGTGATCCCAAAATTTGGAGACAAATTGGGTGCCTCGGTCGGATATTATAGTCTTTGGGACTCCATGCAAACAAACTATACGAGAGAGATAAAGCTTGGCCAGCCTTTCTGTGGAGTAGGTAGTCTTCACGGGAATGAAATGAGCAACCTTGGTTAGTCGGTCTGTGATGACCCATATGGCGTCATTTCCCCGTTGTGATCGGGGTAGTCTGACGATGAAGTCCATTCCTATTTCATGTCATTTCCACTCCGGTATCCTGTTTGGCTGGAGTAGCCCTGCTGGCTTTTGATGCTCGGCCTTGATGCGCTGACATGAATCGCAACAAGCAATAAATGCGGCTATATCCCTTTTCATACCGTGCCACCAAAATCTTTCCTGAATGTCTTTGTACATTTTGGTTCCTCCAGGGTGGATCGAGTATGGAGCGGTGTGGCTTTCGGTTAGGATTTGTTGCTTGAGTTCCTCAATGTTAGGTACGCAAAGTCTGTCTCCGTACCATAATATTCCTTCACTGTCTGTGACGAACTCTGAAGCCTTACCAAGGTTCATTTTCTTCTTTATACCTTCGATGCTGGGATGCCCCTGTTGAGCCTTCTTAATTTGTCCCACTAGGGTGGGTTGTATCTCCAGATTTGATACAGTGCCCTCAGAGACTATCACCATGTTGAGCCTAGCGAACTCTTGCTGAAACTCAGGCCTCAAGTTATGCGGACCGTCGTTGTCCGGGCTGGGGTTTCAACTAAGGGCATCAGCCACTACATTTTCTTTCCCTGGATGGTAGTGAATGCCGACATCATAGTCCTTGACCAATTCCAACCAGCGTCGTTGGCGTAAATTTAGCTCTGGCTGTGTGAAAATATATTTGAGGCTCTTATGGTCCGTATATATTTCACAGCGATTTCCCAACAGAAAGTGCCTCCACTCCTTGAGTGCATGTATGACTGCGGCTAGCTCCAAGTCATGTGTTGGGTAATTTTCTTCATGTTTTCGCAGCTGCCTGGAGGCATACGCGATAACTTTGCCATCCTGCATTAGTACACATCCGAGGCCTTTTCGGGACGCGTCACAATATACTTCAAAACTCTTGTGTATGTCTGGCACGGTTAATACCGATGCGGTTGTTAGCTTCTTCTTAAGTTCTTGGAAGCTTCTCTCGCATGCTTCCGTCCACACAAATTTCTTGTCTTTCTTGAGTAACTGTGTTATTGGTTTTGCCACAGTGGAGAATCCTTCAATAAATCTTCTGTAATATCCGGCCATTCCCAGGAAACTCCGCACATCTGTAACGTTGGCGGGTGGCTTCCAGTCAAGTATGGCTTTGACTTTTTCTGGGTCTACGGCCACGCCTTCTTGGTTCAATATATGGTCTAGGAAACCAACCTGCCTTAGCCAAAACTCACACTTGCTAAATTTGGCGTACAACTGATGTTTCCTTAATTCTCCCAAAACAATTCTGAGATGCTCAGCATGCTCTTATGGTGTCCTTGAGTATACCAGAATATCGTCAATGAACACCACAACAAATTTGTCCATGAATTTCATGAACACTTTGTTCATGAGGTGGACGAAATATGCGGGGGCGTTTGTTAGACCAAAAGGCATCACTGTGAATTCATATAATCCGTATCTGGAGGTGAATGCTGTTTTAGGGATATCCTCTGTCCGTACTTTCAGTTGATGATATCCCAATCTCAAATCAATTTTTGAGAACACCTTGGCTTGTGCGAGCTGGTCAAACAAATCATTTATCCGTGGCATCGGATATTTGTTTTTGATGGTGACCATATTGAGGGCTCGATAGTCTATACACAGTCTCAGTGTCCCATCCTTTTTCTTGGCGAATAAAACTGGCGAACCCCATGGCGAGGAGCTGGCTCAAATAAATCCTTTCTCCAATAATTCCTTTATCTGCTTCTTCAACTCCACCAATTCTGAGGGTGCCATTCTATAAGGTTTCTTATAGATGGGAGCGGTGCCAGGTGCTAGTCCGATGCTGAACTCTATCTCTCGGTCTGGTGGCATGCCTGGTAGTTCTTCAGGAAATACATCAGGGAACTCGCATACCACTGGAACTTTACTCAGTTCTGAAATGTCCACTTTGTTCAGATTTGGTTGCCGTGACCGTGGTCTTTCCTGAGCTGTAACCTTTATTGTCTTGCCGTGATGGTGGGTGAGAATCACGGTCCGATTGAAACAGTCAATGAATCCTTTGTTGGTGGTCAACCAGTCCATCCCTAAAATGACATCCAGTCCTTTATTTTCCAACACGATGAGATTTGCTTGGAACTGTAGTCCTTCGAACTCAATGATTACTCCTTGGCAGTAACTCTGAGCGATTTGCTTATTTCCGGGGGACTTGATGATCATAAATTTTTCCAAGGGAAGTATCGGAAAACCATGTTGCAAAACAAAACTCTTCGAAACGAACGAATGGGAAGCTCCAGAATCAAACAAAACTGTGGCAGGTACTGTGTTGACAGGGAACGTACCGAGCACGATGTCTGGGGCATTCTGTGCTTCTTCCCTGGTCACATGGTTCAGGTGACCCTTCTTGTTGTTGTTGTTGGGATTGAAATTGTTGCGCTTGGGGGCTGGACGACGCCGAGGCACTGGCGAGATCGACTACGGACACTGATGAAACGACAGCAACACTGAACTGTTCTCTGAATTTGACTGAACCTGATTTTGACAATGCTCTGCAGGTGTTCGATAGAATGATTTGGCAAGGAGAATTTTTTTCCTGGAGCTGGGGCTTGGTGAGGTGACCACTCAATGCACCCAGAGGCTGCCTGATTTTTCTCAGAAATTTTGGAGAGGGATTTGAATGAATTTCATCAAATTTGGCAAAACTGGTCCAAACTTGCAGCAAGTATAGTTTGAAAAATTTGAACTGAAGACCAGTGGATCTTCATGGATCTTGGTAGAGGGTTCAAAGGACTAGGAAGGGAAATTGGTTTGGGGGCAAAAATCAAAACAGAAATGGTAGCTCCTTTGTAAATCTCCAAGGGCTAGAATAGAAGGCAGAAATTGTTTTGATAAGATTTAAATGGAAAAATAATCATATGGGGAGGTTCAACTTGCTGGATTTGATGCAAATCAAGATCCAAAGGTGAGGGAAGGTTTAGGAGAGTGGATTTGCACTAAGGCCATGGCAAGAGAGATTTGTTGAAAGTGGTAAAGGATTATTCCAAAAGCTATAGAGTATTTTCAAAGGAATTTTCAAAAGACATTTTTCCCAAGTGAAAAGCATTTTGGCTTGAGCCAAAATAAAAACCAAGAACCTCCAAGACCAAAAACAAGTCTTGGGTGAATCCAAATAAAACTCTTGCCATAAAAAATATTTTGAAAGGGGTTTTTTTTGAAGAAATTTTTTTTAAATCACCTCCCTCAAGTCAAGTAAAATTTTTGAAAAATCCAAATGAAATTTTGGGTGTCACAGTACGACATTTCCTATGTTCATAATTCAAATATTAAACTTTTACAATTAAATATATGGGGGAGAAGCTACCCCCACGGGAATGAAGGAGAAGCTACCCCCACGACAACAGTCGGGATTCTTCGTCCTCTCATATATGGTGGAGACTCGACAGACTTACAGTCAACCCGAGGACTCATATTGACATGGAGATTTGGCTGGTCTCACCTCGAGGTCGGAGGGGGGTCGGTGACGGTGACGACGGCGCAGATGATGGAGGGGGCTCCTAGATTTCTGTAAAAACAAAAACCCTATAAGCTATCAAGTAATCAAATGCATTAGCCTTGCATAGTGCTCTCCAATTTTAGCATTCAAAGTACGTAGGAGTACTTTTCCAATTTGAGCATTCAATAAGCAAAACCAAACCATAAAATAAAGTAGTATTCAAATTAGAATGCATTCAATTATAAGCAAAACTACATCATCTCTTGCGCCCGTACATCGTCGAATATTATCACTAATTAATACACCTCGAATACTATCATACATATATAGCATCGCTAATACAGCTAGAACCGTAGCGCCCGACGGGTATCGGTGCGGGCGGTGGACACCCAAAGAGAAGGAACCATCACAGGATCATAGCTCTAGTGAGCTGAAGAACCTGCCAGGTATTGTCGGACCTGCCCTCCAACGCAACCATGTAGCGACAGACGTGCTCGTCCTCCTCGCTGACACGGTGACATACCACCTCCGCGGTGTCCGGAAGCCTCGGCACCGTCAATGGCCCACACGACCGCCACCAAACAAGGATGGGGCCAATGACGGGCTGGCTCCTCACCAACCTACGCCTCCCGAAAGGTAGCACCTCCCAATACCAGCCAGGCGGAGCCCAGTCCCGGACATGGCCCATCTGATCAAGCTGGCCTCCTCCGCCGAGTCGACGACGAGGATGCGGGATAGGCATCGTCGACGTCGATGCGGGATTAATTGCTTGAACTAAAAAAATAAACTAGTTCTATTAATTTTCTCGCTAAAAATAAACTACTTCTATATATAGTAAAATAAAGTAGTTTTATTAAATCAACTAGTTCAACTACTAAGCACTTACTATAAATAAATAAAATAAAGTAGTTCTTACTAAAAATAAACTACTTCTATATATAGTAAAATAAAGTAGTTTTATTAAATCAACTAGTTCAACTACTAATTAAGCACTTACTATAAATAAAATAAAGTAGTACTTACTAAAATAAACTACTTCTATAGTAAAATAAAGTAGTTTTATTAAATCAACTGGTTCATCTACTAAGCACTTACTAAAAATAAACTTGTTTAACTAGTTCTATTATATTTAACTAGTTCAACACAATTTTTTTCTAAATATGCACATATATATATATATGAACATATATATACATAAATTGACAAAAAACATCTAATTCAACTAATCTAAAATACATGGAAAAACATCTAATTCAACTAATCTAACTAATTTTATTAAAAACTTACTAGTATATATACATGGAAAAAATACATATACGAAAAAATGAAAAAAAAAGGATTCGGGGCGGCGGCGGCTTACAGCGGGGCCGGCCGGCTAGGGCGACGGCGGGGGCGGCGGGGGCGGCGATTGCGTCGACGACGGCGACGGTGGGGGCGGCGGACAGTGTCGGCGTGCAGAGGATTCGGGCAAGCGCGCGGAGCAGGGCACGGGCGACGGCGACGGCGTTGGCGGCGGACGGCGACGGCGTGGGCGGCGGACGGCGTCGGCGTGGGCTCCAGGGCGGGGGCGGCGGACGGCGACGGCGTCGGCGTGGGCTCCGGGGCGGGGCGACGGCGACGGCGTCCGGCAGCCTGGCGGCGTCCTCTCCGCGCGCGTCGTCAGGGGCGAACTGCAAGATGCAAACCAAAATTTTCACAAGTGTGCCTTATATACATGAAGCTTTAGTCCCGGTTCTTGTCACGGACCGGGATAAATGCCCCTCTTTGGTCCCGGTTGGTACCAAAGGGCGGGAAGCAGAGGCCTTTGGTCCCGGTTGGTGGCACCAACCGGGACTAAAGGGGGGCATTGGTTCCGGTTGGTGCCACGAACCAGTACGAATGCACCCCTTTACTCCCGGTTGGTGGCACAAACCGGGACCAAAGGCCTCTTGCTGCCCACGTCGCGACCAAAAGTTTAGTCCCACCTCGCTAGTTGAGAGGGCTCGAGAGTGGTTTATAAGCGCTGCTGCGCCCACCCTCTCGAGCTCCTCTCAACTGCAGGCCTTCGAGCCTAATCTGTCACTATGTGCCTGTGGGCCTACTGGGCCTTCTGCGGGCCTGAATCCTGGCTGGATGGGTTTCAAGTCGTATGCAGGCCGTGGTGGCCCAGTAGGTGGCATGATTTTTATTTTTTCCCTGTTTTTTCTTTTTTTTGCTTTATTTATTTTGTTTTGTTTCTACTTACAATAAAAAATTATTTATTTTATTCCATTTTGTTTCTAATTACTTATGTATTTTACTTTATTTATATTTATTTTACTGCTGCTATTTTTATTTATTTTATTAAGGTTTATTTATTTTATTTATTATAGTTTATTTTATTTTGCTTTACTTTTTTATTCTTTTTGCTTTTAGCTCAGAATAATTATAAACTTTCTGTTACTCCATTAGTTTCCAAATTTGAATAGTTTAAATTTTAATTCTTTGAAATTTGTGTGAATCACTAGTTTGTGAATAACTTCACTATAAAAATATTTTTTGAGTGATTCTTTTTCCTGCTATTTAATATTACTGCGTTTTATCATTATATTCAAAAACAGGTTTTGTTATTTTAGTTTCTATCAAAAAAATTCTTTACGAAAATTCTTTTTGCTACTAAAGTTTCTAACAAATGTTTTTTATGATAATTCTTTCTGCTTTTCATGTTTTGATCAGAAAATACTTTGATAATTCTAGTTGCATAAATTTTATATAATTTTAGTTTAAAAAATACTAGAGGTTTATAAAAGCTTTTTAGTTGATTCCTTTTGCTATTAGAGTTTATAAAAGCATTTCAAATAAACTCTGAAAAGGTTGAAAGTTGGCATGGTATCATCATTTCATCCACATAGCATGTGCAAAAAGTTGAGAGGGTTACGGCAAAAACTGGATGCACTTCATGTATAAAACAAACAATCTCTTTCGAAGTATCAGGATTCATACGGAAACTTGTCTGTTACAACAGGCATTTCAAATGAACTACGAAAAGGTTGGAAGTTGGCATTGTATCATCATAATAGTTGTGGAGAAAAAGTCTTCACTTTTTCTTCGCTTGTGTCATTTCCTTATTGCACCGTAACCATGGATAATCTTCATCATTTATCAGGATGCTCGGGTCAGCCTTGACTTTGAAGGAAGGAATTTCATGAAACTTTTCATAATCTTCGGACATGTCTGTCTTGCCCTCCACTCCCACGATGTCCCTTTTTCCTGAAAGGACTATGTGGCGCTTTGGCTCATCGTATGATGCATTCGCTTCCTTATTTTTCCTTTTTTCGGTTTGGTAGACATGTCCTTCACATAGATAACCTGTGCCACATCATTGGCTAGGACGAACGGTTCGTCAGTGTACCCAAGATTGTTCAGATCCAGTGTTGTCATTCCGTACTGTGGGTCTACCTGTACCCCGCCTCCTGACAGATTGACCCATTTGCACTTAAACAAAGGGACCTTAAAATCTACTCCGTAGTCAAGTTCCCATATGTCCACTATGTAACCATAATATGTGTCCTTTCACCTCTCGGTTACTACATCAAAGCGGACACCGCTGTTTTGGTTGGTGCTCTTTTGATCTTGGTCGATCGTGTAAAATGTATTCCCATTTATCTCATATCCTTTGTAAATCATTACAGTCGAAGATGGTCCCCTGGACAACGAGTACAGCTCATCACAAACAGTGTTGTCACCTCTAAGACGTGTTTCCAACCAACTGCTGAAAGTCCTGATGTGTTCACATTTAATCCAGTCGTCGCACTGCTCTGGGTGTTTGGAGCGCAGACTGTTCTTGTGTTCATCGACATACGGGGTCACCAAGGTAGAGTTCTGTAGAATTGTGTAGTGTGCTTGAGACCAAGAATATCCGTCCCTGCATATTATTGGGTCCCCTCCAAGCGTGCCTTTTCCAGTTAGTCTCCCCTCATACCGCGATTTAGGGAGACCTATCTTCTTAAGGCCAGGAATGAAGTCAACATGAAACCCAATGACATCCTCTGTTTGATGGCCCATGGAGATGCTTCCTGCTGGCCTAGCGCGGTTACGGACATATTTCTTTAGGACTCCCATGAACCTCTCAAAGGGGTACATATTGTGTAGAAATACGGGGCCCAGAATGACAATCCCGTCAATTAGATGAACTAGGACATGCGTCATGATATTGAAGAAGGATGGTAGGAACACCAGCTCGAAACTGACAAGACATTGCACCACATCACTCCTTAGCATTGGTATGATTTCTGGATCGATCACCTTCTGAGAGATTGCATTGAGGAATGCACATAGCTTCACAATGGCTAATCGGACGTTTTCCGGTAGAAGCCCCCTCAATGCAACCGAAAGCAGTTGCGTCATAATCACGTGGCAGTCATGAGACTTTAGGTTGATGAACTTTTTCTCTGGCATATTTATTATTCCCTTTATATTCGACGAGAAGCCAGTCGGGACCTTCATACTAAGCAGGCATTCAAAGAAGATTTCCTTCTCTTCTTTGGTAACAGCGCAGCTAGCAGGACCTTCATACTGCTTTGGAGGCATGCCGTCTTTTTCGTGCAAACGTTGCAGGTCCTCCCGTGAATCAGATGTATCTTTTGTCTTCCCATACACGCCCAAGATACCTAGCAGGTTCACGCAAAGGTTCTTCGTCACGTGCATCACGTCGATCGGAGAGCGGACCTCTAGGTCTTTCTAGTAGGGTAGGTCCCAAAATATAGATTTCTTCTTCCACATGGGTGCGTGTCCCTCAGCGTCACTCGGAACAGCTAGTCCGTCGGGACCCTTTCCAAAGATTACGTGTAAATCATTGACCATAGCAAGTACGTGATCACCGGTACGCATGGCGGGCTTCTTCCGGTGATCTGCCTCGCCTTTGAAATGCTTGCCTTTCTTTCGACATTGATGGTTGGTCGAAAGAAACCAATGATGGCCCAGGTACACATTCGTCCTGCATTTGTCCAGGTATATACTATCGGTGTCAAGTAAATAGTGTGTGCATGCATGGTATCCCTTGTTTGTCTATCCTGAAAGGTTACTGAGAGCGGGCCAATCGTTGATGGTTACAAACAGCAACGCGTGCAGGTTAAATTCCTCCTGTATGTGCTCATCCCATGTACGTACACCGTTTCCATTCCACAGCTGTAAAATTTCTTCAACTAATGGCCTTAAGTACACATCAATGTCGTTGCCAGGTTGCTTAGGGCCTTGGATGAGAATTGGCATCATAATGAACTTCCATTTCATGCACATCCAAGGAGGAAGGTTATACATACATAGAGTCACGGGCCAGGTGTTGTGATTGCTGCTCTGCTCCCCGAAAGGATTAATGCCATCCGCGCTTAAAGCAAACCATACGTTCCTTGGGTCACCTGCAAACTCAGCCCAGTACTTTCTCTCGATTTTTCTCCACTGCGACCCATTAGTGGGTGCTCTCAACTTCCCGTCTTTCTTACGGTCCTCACGGTGCCATCGCATCAACTTGGCATGCTCTTTGTTTCTGAACAGTCGTTTCAACCGTGGTATTATAGGAGCATACCACATCACCTTCGCAGGAACCCTCTTCCTGTGGGGCTTGCCGTCAACATCACCAGGGTCATCTCGTCTGATCTTAGACCGCAATGCACCGCATACCGGGCATCCGTTCAAATCCTTGTACGCACCACGGCAGAGGATGCAGTCATTAGGGCATGCATGTATCTTCTGCACCTCCAATCCTAGAGGGCATACGACCTTCTTTGCTGCGTACGTACTGTCGGGCAATTCGTTATCCTTTGGAAGCTTCTTCTTCAATATTTTCAGTAGCTTCTCAAATCCTTTGTCAGGCACAGCATTCTCTACCTTCCACTGCAGCAATTCCAGTACGGTACCGAGATTTGTGTTGCCATCTTCGCAATTGGGGTACAACCCTTTTTTGTGATCCTCTAACATGCGATCGAACTTCAGCTTCTCCTTTTGACTTTCGCATTGCGTCCTTGCATCGATAATGACCCGGCGGAGATCATCATCATCGGGCACATCGTCTGGTTCCTCTTGATCTTCAGCAGCTTCGCCCGTTGCAGCATCATCGTATTCGGAGGTGTGTCTGTCACCGTACATCCATTGCCGGTTCATCTGCGTGCATTATATATAATTATGTGTGTCAAAAGTAAGAAAATTAGACAAGTATCTATGTAAAGTAAGAATTTTTTTCTTTCAGAAAGAAGATAAGACCAAGAGGCTCACCACGGTGGTGCCGGCGCTGAGATCGGCGCGGGCGATCGATAGCGGTGAAGACGGGGACGGGGCGTGACGGACCGCTAATATAAACCTAGACAAATCTTGGGAAAAATGGAGCTCGGAGGTCGAGCTTCGAGAGGAGAAAGCTTAACTAGCGTGGCTCGGGCATTTCATCGAACACCTCATGTGCATGGGAGGTGAGCTAGAGCACCCAGTCCCCCCCCCCCTCGTTGGCCAGCAAAAAACAGAGCACTGTGGAGTGCTCTGCTGCGGCGATGGGGTATATATAGGCAACTCATTTGTCCCGGTTCGTGGTATAAACGGGGACTAAATCCCATCTTTCTGTCCCGGTTCGAGCCAAGAACCGGTACCAACGGTTGTGGGCCAGGAGCGAGGACCATTGGTCCCGGTTCGTGCCTAGAACCAGGACAAATGGGTCAAAACGAACTGGGACCAATGCCCACGAGGCCCCGGCCGGCCCCCTGGGCTCATGAACCGGGACAAATTCCCCCATGGGTCCCGGTTCGTGAGTGAACCGGGACTAATGGGCTGGCTAGGCCCGAACGATAGCCCTGTTTTCTACCAGTGTTTGTACTCAACCATTATTGTTGTGTATTTTGTTTCAAAATAACTCTTTGTTTGAGAAATACCAAATGTTAGATTTGTGTCTCACGTCATGTCCGCTGGATTGGTTTTACTGGGGAATCACTGTGTTTTTGCTTTGGAACAAATTAAATGTGGTTGCAGATCAGTTATCATGCTGACTGATTATAACTTGCTTTTGATATATGTTTACCTTTGTGATGTATATTAAACTTATTAATCCTGACGAGTACTTTAATTTCCTTTGCAGTACCAAATGCCTCATTATATTGATAACTTACACGCGGGTATTGGACATAGTTATGTTGTATAAAAAGGAAATGTCACACTTCTGTGCATTGAACTAATTTATTTTCAGCAACTACCCTCGTAAAAATATGTACTTTGTTTACGCGCCCACGCAATGTGTTGAGCCAGGCATCGTCCACCAAGGCGGCTAAGCGCTGAACATCGACCGTCATATTGTCTTTATTTTTCCATGTAGTATATAAGAAGTACATGCAGTGCTCCGTCTATGGTACTATCTACAAAATGTCATGACTAAAATTATTATTGAGATTGTTATTAGGACACGTTGAATAGAGGCATCTTAGTCATCTAATTTTTTCTTAGGCCAGTTCATAGATAATGATTTGGTGTATGACACTATAATGAACCAATATCATTGCTATTTTTCATATTGCATTGCTTCGATAACTGTATTACTGAATTGGATATGACTTGTACCCGGCAGCACCGGTGCTGCCGGGTGCGGCAAGTCGCACTTCCTACCTAGTTATATATATAGACACCTGCGGGCTGCTATCTCGGGCCTTGCAGTATAGCGCCGGGGTCCATGCACTAGCCAGTTTTTGGCAGAGCCGCATGCCCAACCCAACCCACCTCTCATGTTTTATCATTTTATCACACATTTTGTATTTATTTTATCTTTTGAACCAAAAGACTAAATTAAGTATCGTTTACATATTCGTGTTCGTTCCAACATGTACTTTCGAACAAGACTAATTTTGAATACATTTGGACATCGTTTTAAATATTTACCAGGTTTCAAATATTAAAATTTAATAATCATCATATTAAGTTTCAGCAAGTTACATTTGCTTTTAGGGTCTACGGTTTAGGACTTCGAGCTTAGGGTCTAGGGCTAAGGGCTTAGAGTTTTAGTTTTAGTCTTTGAAATTTGCTGAATTTACCATTCATTCTATCAAGTTTTAGTAGTTGAAACTCACTGAAGTTTTTAAAATTTGTCAAAATTTATCCAAAAGTGGCCTTGTTTCAAAGCTCTGAACACAAGGAACACGAATATGCAAACGAAATATAAATTGAACTTTCAATTCAAAAGATATAATAGATTCAAAATTACAAGTAAAAATGAAAATCATGGGAGGTGGGATGGATGGGGCATGTGGTCTATGCCAAAAGTTGTACCAAGAAGTTGCATGCAGTAATTAAGTTCAAACTATAAACCACATTTCGAATCTTGACGCAATCATGCTACTACATGCATGTGTCCCCGCTCATGTGTGCCACAAATCGTCTTCAACTTTACATTGTAAGATCTAAAACCTTACCCCGATCTGTCTCCCACGTGGCCTCTTAAGCACCGGGCCTCACAGTGGGGTAGGAAAGCCCCCTCCTACTACGCAGTGTAGCAGCTTCCGCTGGTGCAATGGTTCCCTAGTTGTGTCTCCAGCAGGTGGAAGGCACAACAACGTCAGCGACAGGCTCTGGTGCTCCTGCCCGACTGCTCGTCCCTAGTGATTCGGGGCGGGTGCCCCCACTCTGGCACTCTAGAGGTTCGTCCCCACGGGCTAGCTCTGTGTTGACATTTGGTGTCCGCGGCGCCGATGGGGCACCCGATACTGCTGGTTTGGCCTGATCCAGCTCATTGTTGTTTGTTGGCGACAATGTTGGTGGCTCCTGCATAGATATGGCTTTATGCCACGATGAAGGTGTGTTGACTGTCAGGTTTGCGGGTAGGTGGCGCATTCGAAGCATCGGTTGTTAAGTCTGTAAGAAGTGTTTACCTCGCAAATGAGCAAACTATGAGCAAAATATCTCCAGTCATAACTAGCAACATATCCCTCGCAAATGTGGGTGCATCGCCTTTTAGTCTGTAAGAAGTGTTTGAGTTTTATTTCTTTAGGATCGAAGTGCAATTGTTCTTTCTCCTGACAAGTGAAGTGTCTTTTATACTAGCATAGTTTCTGTAAAGCGAGTCTAGATAGTTGGCTAATAGTTGTGCGACATCATTGACTATTACGTTGCATTGCACTACATTAGCGGCTAGCGGGGGATCGAAGATGGTCAAATTTAGTTTCTGCAAAAGGCCAAGGCTACATGTTAAAATTGTCCAACTATTATCATCCTTAGGAAAGAAGAAAATTAAACACAAATCCTAGGGTAATTGACATCATCTTCCTCCTACACTCAACGATGGTGCACCATGAGAAAATATCAATAAGATATCTAGGTTTATGGAAAACCATTGGAGCTAGGTAACTTTGTTGACATGATGAATTATTGGTTGTCGGTCAGAGCCAGAAAAATGAATGATATTGAACTAGGCATCAGATCACTGTCCCAGAGAAGAAGGCAACAAAGTGGGTTGGACAACCATCCCAGATCCAACCAAACATAAATAAGGAGGCCTTACCTCGCTAGCTTCCCATGAAGTTGAAGTTGGTCACGCAAACAAGCTAGAAAGACAAAAACATGAACGATCATCGTCCTCTCCGTGGAATGATGTCATCTAATACCACCTAGACAAAAACGGGTAAGTCCACATGACCTCCACCGATGCTAATCAGCATCACTATTACGAGGACATGATGGGGATAACTTATTCCACATGGCCAATGAGGCCATCACCTTGCCACCGACGGCCATATACCTAGCCTGGGACCTAACCAGGACTAGGAAAACACAAACACGACCAAACCCCAACTAGGGTCCCGTCACCTCGCTGGCACAGGAAGGGACCTGAGGCGAAGGGAACCGGCGGCGACATTTACGCAAAACCCTAGCTGCCCTTTTTTCAGGTAGAGGTGGGAGATGAGAAAGATATTTTTTGTTGGAAGCGGACAGTTGAGGATGCCTTTGTTAGCATCAATTGTTCGTGTTGTTCACCAATCAACGGGTCATTAGGTTTTATACAATCCTAGTAGCGACTATATTTCATTGCTACAATGTTCTTTCTTTCTATTACGGGCAAATCACACCCTATCTATAGTTCTCGACAATAGATCAATTGTGTATGTTGAACCCAAAGTGTGATTTGCTCATTCCTAGAACCATGTTCTCGCAATAATTGGTTTTGGGCTACTTTGATTCAACAATTGTGGCCCTGTTTGGATCCATGGGTTAGAGTTAGTTTGAGCTAGTTTGGGCTCAAATAGCCCTAAGATATCCAAACATGAGGGCTAGTTTGAGCTAGTTGCATATGACCCACCCACAAAATCTATCCCACCCAAGAGGTGCTAATTGGAGGTAGTTCTCCTAGTGCATTTATTGTCAATCTAACCATGTCATCCAAACACCTCTTTGACTAGAGTTAGTTCAGGGTTAGTCATGAGGTAGAAACTAACTCTAACCTCTAGCTAAGTTAGAGTATCCAAACAGGGCATGTGTGTCGATACATTGTATATTTACAATGTATATTTGCATCTCTGAAAATATTATTTTTTAGGTCAACTCTTTTGTAGACAGGCCAGTTAGTCTAGTTTATGGGCGGCATGCAAATATGGCAAGTGGTGCCAATATTTTCTTCTTCCTAGAGAACTTTGTAAGTAGATACCATGTTACAAAAGTTTTCTTGGGGGAGTAAGAATGGTGTGATAAAGGTGGCATGGGTCTCTTGGGACATTCTCACCATGCCTAAGTACATGGGGGCCCCGACTTGGATACACAGTTATTTAACCTGGCAATGCTTGCTAAGAAGGCATGGAGACTAGTCCAGGAGCACAACTCTCTAAGTGCACAGATTCTGAGAGTTGTTTATTAACCTACTGGAAATGTTTTGGATGTTGAACTAGGGACTCATTTGTCCCAGATATGGCATGTAGTTCACGAAGGGATTTCGGTGTTGTGGCGAGGCTTGACCAGGTGTATTGGAAACAATAGGGATACAAGGATATGGGGCGATAAATGATTGTTGAGGGATAACCTCCTTAGAGCTTTGAACCTTCGTACGACTGAGCCTCCAGAGTTGTTTGTGGAACTCATCGATGTGAGCACCAAAGCTTGGGATCGCATTGCTATTTTTTAGCACTTGCAGCGACCAGATATTGAGGTAGTTCTAAACATATCCTTGAGCTGGCAAAATATGAATGATGAATGGACTTTGCACCGAGAATGGTCGGGAGTATTTTCAGTCATATCCATATATTGCCTACTAGTGGATACGAAGAGGTGGCGAGAAGATTGGTTAGAAGCTCAAGTTTCATGATCCGATACAAAGTCTACACAAAAGGAATGCACAAGTTTGTGGAAACTAAAAGTTCCAAGGAAGATTAAAACTTTCACCTGGCGGTTGGTTAGGAGTTTTATCCCCGTGGAGGCGGTGCGCTGCCACAGAAATATGAAAAATATGGATATATGTCCTATATGCAGCGGTGTCGAGGGTATTGTATACATGCTCTTGTTGATTGTAATATGGCCAAATGTGTTTGGTCCTTTCGATGATGAACTAGTGGAGCATATGATCGGATGCAAAAATCTTGATGTGAAGTTATGGTTGTTACATCTGAACGATCATATGCGAGAAGAGAAGTTCATCAAGGTTCTTGTGCTTTATGGTCTATATGGCGGGCTCATTGACGAGCAATTCATGAGAATCAATTTCAGTCCCTGCTAACGACGTTCAACTTCATACAAAGCCACTTGGCAGATCTTTCTAGCATTCCGATCGTCAGAGCCGCAGAACTACAAGCTCACGAAAGAAGAATGAAGAAGGAATTGGGATCCACGGGAAGAGAATTTGTTAAGATCCAAGTTGATCCAACGGTGTTCAGAAATGAGTTGACGGGAGCTATTGTTGTGGTGCGCATGATCACTAGGAAAACTATTTGGGAGCCGTTAGAAGTAATGGCATGCGGGGAAGCTTTAGCTTTAGCTAATGATCCTATGTCGCGACAAGTGCTAGAATATATAGGATTATGCGACAAATGTCAAACATCTTCATAGTGATTATTGTGGTCTTAGTGTGTTGATCATATAGGATATGAAAACAAAGATGGATTAGCTTGAATATGGATGTGTGGAGCATGAAGAGAAGCTAATTTCGAATCACATAATCTTGCAAAAGTTGTTGTGTCACTCGAGCCATGTGTGGCAGATAAATCCCCTTGACAATTGATGTATGTCAGGTATTTTGAATGAATAAAGACTAGTGACAGCCCAAAAATATAATCGATGAGTACCCCTGGAGGGGGCTTCCCAATGGGCAGTATCCCCAGCGCAGGAGCACTCCAGCGCCATCCGATGGAAATATGCCCTAGAGGCAATAATAAAGTTGTTATTATTATATTTCCTTATTCATGACAAAGACTCTCTCTTAGTTTACAAGGAATGTACGTACCCCTAGATCATCAATTTGACCAACCTAATAGAAGTCATATATTACAAAAAAACATACCATTATAAACTTTAGATGTTCTATTTTCAAATGGTATAATTTTTGTGTCATGTAGTTTATATTACAGTGAGAAAATTGGCAACCTAGGTATATGCGCAGGACTTGCAAACTGAAACGGAGGGAGTATTATTCATGCAAGAATTGTACTGACCGGAAACTTAAATACATGTGTGGATACATAAACAAATATCGTGTCCCTAGTGAGCCTCTGCTTGACTAGCTCGTTGATCAAAAGATGGTTAAGGTTTCCTAACCATAAACATGAGTTGCCATTTGATAATGGGATCACATCATTAGGAGAATAATCTGATGGACAAGACCCATCCGTTAGCTTAGCATATGATCGTTCAGTTTATTGCTACTGCTTTCTTGAATGTCAAATACATGTTCCTTCGACCATGAGATCATGCAACTCCCGGGTACTGGAGGAATGCCTTGTGTGCTATCAAACATCACAACGTAATTGGGTGATTATAAAGATGCTCTACAGGTATCTCCGAAGGTATCTGTTGAGTTGGCATGGATCGAGATTGGGATTTGTCACTCCGAGTATCGGAGAGGTATCTCTGGGCCCTCTCGATAATACACATCATAAGAAGCTTGCAAGCAAAATGACTAAGGAGTTAGTTACGAGATGATGTATTACGTAATGAGTAAACAGACTTGCGAGTAATGAGATTGAACTAGGTATGGAGATACCGATGATCGAATCTCGGGCAAGTACATATCGACAGACAAAGAGAATTATGTATGTTGTCATAAAGGTTCGACCGATAAAGATCTTTGTAGAATATGTAGGAACCAATATGGACATCTAGGTCCCACTATTGGTTATTGACCGGAGAGGTGTCTCGGTCATGTCTACATCATTCTCGAACTCGTAGGGTCCGCACGCTTAACGTTCGTTGACGATATAGTATAATATGAGTTATGTGATTTGGTGACCGAATGTTGTTCGGAGTCTTGGATGAGATCACGGACATGCAGAGGAGCCCCGGAATAGTCCAGAGGTAAAGATTGATATATAGGACGATGGTATTTGGACTCCGGAAAGGTTTTGGAAGGCACCGGGTATTCACCAGGTAATCGGAAGGGGTTCCAGGAGACCTACGGGGAGTATATGGGCCTAATGGGCCAAGGGGAGGCACACACCAGCCCACAAGGGGCTCGCGCACCCTCTCCCTAGCCTACGTCCCTATAGGAAGGAAAGGGGGAGGGCTAGCCCCTCCTGCCTTGTCCTCCTCATGGGAGAAAGGAAAGGGGGCGCCACCCCTCCTGCCTTCCCCGCGCGCACCTAAGAAGGCAGGGGCGCGGCTAGGGCAGGGGGCAAGGGAGGCCGCCGGCCCCCTTGGGCACCCTAGGCTGCCTCCCCTCCTCCCCCACCTATATATATGTGTGTGGAGGGAGAGGGGCAACACACACCACGATTCCCTAGCCGTGTGCGGCGCCCCTCTCCCTCTAGTTTGTCCACGGTCATATTTTCGTAGTGCTTGGCGAAGCCCTGCGAAGATAGTTGCATCACCACCGTCACCACGTCGTCATGCTGCCGGAACTCATCTACTACTTCACCCATCTTGCTGGATCAAGAAGGCAATGACGTCATCGAGCTGAACGTGTGTTCAACGTAGAGGTGTCATACGTTCGGTACTTGATCGGGCGGATCATGAAGGTGTATGACTACATCAATCGCGTTGATAAACGCTTCCGCTTAGTGGTCTACGAGGGTACGTAGACACACTCCCTCCTTTATATACGGGGGTGGGGAGCACCCCAAAGGCACCCAAGATTTTTCTTAGCCGTGTGTGGTGCCCCCCTCCACAGTTACACACCTCGGTCATATCGTCGTAGTGCTTAGGCGAAGCCCTGCGCCGGTAACTTCATCATCACTGTCGCCACGCCATCGTGCTGACGGAACTCTCCCTCGGCCTCAACTGGATCAAGAGTTCGAGGGACGTCATCGAGCTGAACGTTTGCTGAACACGAAGGTGGCGTACGTTCGGTGCTTGGATCGGTTGGATCGTGAAGATGTTCGACTACATCAACCGTGTTACTAAACGCTTCTGCTTTCGGTCTACGAGGGTATGTGGACACACTCTCCCCGCTCGTTGCTATGCTTCTCCTAGATAGATCTTGCGTGATCGTAGGAAATTTTTTGAAATTACTGCGTTCCCCAACAGTGGTATCAGAGCCAGGTCTATGTGTAGATGTTATATGCACAACTAGAACACAAAGAGTTGTGGCCGATAGTAGTCATACTGCTTACCAGCATGTCATACTTTGATTCGGCGGTATTGTTGGATGAAGCGGCCCAGACCGACATTACATGAACGCGTTCATGAGACTGGTTCTACCGACGTGCTTCGCACACAGGTGGCTAGTGGGTGTCTGTTTCTCCAGCTTTAGTTGAATCAAGTGTGACTATGCCCGGTCCTTGTTGAAGGTTAAAACAGCACACTTGACGAAAAATCATTGAGGTTTTTGATGCGTAGGTAAGAACGGTTCTTGCTAAGCCCGTAGCAGCCACGTAAAAATTGCAACAACAAAGTAGAGGACGTCTAACTTGTTTTTGCAGGTCTTGTTGTGATGTGATACGGTCAAGACATGATGATATATAAATTGTTGTATGAGATTATCATGTTTTGTAAAAGTTATCGGCAACTGGCAAGAGCCTTATGGTTGTCGCTTTATTGTATGAAATGCAATCTCCATGTAATTGCTTTACTTTATCACTAAGCGGTAGCGATAGTCATAGAAGCAATAGTTGGCGAGACGACAACGGTGCTTCGATGGAGATCAAGGTGTCAAGCCGGTGACGATGGTGATCATGACGATGCTTTGGAGATGGAGATCAAAGGCACAAGATGATGATGGCCATATCATATCACTTATATTGATTGCATGTGATGTTTATCCTTTATGCATCTTATTTTGCTTAGTACGGCGGTAGCATTATAAGATGATCTCTCACTAAATTTCAAGGTACAAGTGTTCTCCCTGAGTATGCACCCTTGCTAAAGTTCGTCGTGCCGAGACACTGCGTGATGATCGGGTGTGATAAGCTCTACGTTCACATACAACGGGTGCAAGCCAGTTTTGCACACACAGAATACTCGGGTTAAACTTGATGAGCCTAGCATATGCAGATATGGCCTCGGAACACTGAGACCGAAAGGTCGAGCGTGAATCATATAGTAGATATGATCAACATAATGATGTTCACCGTTGATAACTACTCCATCTCATGTGATGATCGGCCATGGTTTAGTTGATTTGGATCACGTGATCACTTAGATGATTAGAGGGGTGTCTATCTAAGTGGGAGATCTTAAGTAATATGATTAATTGAACTTAAATTTATCATGAACTTAGTCCTGATAGTATTTGCATATCTATGTTTTAGATCAATTGCTTGCGTATAGCTTCCCCATTTTATTTATGATATGTTCCTAGAGAAAACTAAGTTGAAAGTTGATAGTAGCAATGATGCGGATTAGGTCCGTGATCTGAGGATTATCCTCATTGCTGCACAGAAGAATTATGTCCTTGATGCACCGCTAGGTGATAGAACTATTGCAGGAGCAGATGCAGACGTTATGAACGTTTGACAAGCTAGGTATGATGACTACTTGATAGTTTAGTGCACCATGCTTTATGGCTTAGAACCAGGACTTAAAAAATGTTTTGAAATGTCACGGAGCATATGAGATGTTCCAAGAGCTGAAATTGGTATTTCAGACTCATGCCCGAGTCGAGAGGTATGAGACCTCTGACAAGTATATTGCCTACAAGATGGAGGAGAATAGCTCAACCAGTGAGCATGTGCTCAGAATGTCCGAGTACTACAATCGCTTGAATCAAGTGGGAGTTTATCTTCCAGATAAGATAGTGATTGACAGAGTTCTCTAGTCACTATCACCAAGTTACTCGAACTTCGTGATGAACTATAATATGCAAGGGATGACGAAAACGACTCCCGAGCTCTTCGTGATGCTGAAATAAAGAAAAGCATCAAATGTTGATGGTTGACAAGACCACTAGTTTCAAGTAAAAGGTCAAGGGAAAGAAACGAAACTTCCAGAAGAGTGGCAAGCAAGTTGCCACTCCCATGAAGAAGCCCAAAGCTAGACCCAAGCCTGAAACTGAGTGCTTTTACTGCAAAGGAAATGGTCACTGGAAACGGAACTGCCCCTAGATACTTGGTAGATAAGAAGGATGGAAAAATGAACAAAAGTATATTTGATATGCATGTTATTGATGTGTACTTTACTAGTGTTTATAGCAACCCCTCGGTATTTGATACTAGTTCAGTTGCTAAGAGTAGTAACTCGAAACGGGGGTTGAAAAGTGAACAGAGACTAGTTGAGGGCGAAGTGACGATATGTGTTGGAAATGATTACAAGGTTGATAAGATCACCATCGCACGCTCCCTTTACCTTCGAGATTAGTGTTGAACCTAAAATAAAAGTTATTTGGTGTTTGCGTTGAGCATGAATACGATTGGATCATGTTTATTGCAATATGGTTATTCGTTTAAGTCAAAGAATAATTGTTGTTCCATTTACATGAATAAAACCTTCTACGGTCATACACTCAATACAAATAGTTTATTGAATCTCGATCGTAGTGATACACATATTCATAATATTGAAGCCAAAAGATGCAAAGTTAATAATGATAGTGCAACTTATTTGTGGCACTGTCGTTTAGGTCATATTGGTGTAAAGCGCATGAAGAAACTCCATGCTGATGGACTTTTGGAATCACTTGATGCTTGCAAACCATGCCTCATGGGCAAGATGACTAAGACCCCGTTCTCTGGAACAATGGAGCGAGCAACTAACTTATTGGTAATAATACATACTAATGTATGCAGTCCGATGAGTGTTGAGGCTCGCGGCGGGTATCGTTATTTTCTGACCTTTACAGATGATTTGAGCAAATATGGGTATATCTACTTGATGAAACATAAGTCTGAAACATTTGAAAAGTTCAAAGAATTTCAGTGTGAAGTGGAAAATCACCGTGACAAGAAAATAAAGGTTCTACGATCTGATCGCGGAGGCGAATATTTGAGTTACGAGTTTGGCCTTCATTTAAAACAACTTGGAATAGTTTCACAACTTACGCCACTTGGAACACCACAGCGTAATGGTGTGTCCAAATGCCATAACCGTACTTTATTAGATATGGTGCAATCTATGATGTCTCTTACCGATTTACCACTATTGTTTTGGGGTTATGCATTAGAGACAGCTGCATTCACGTTAAATTGGCCACCATCTAAATCTGTTGAGACGACACCATATGAACTATGGTTTGGCAAGAAACCTAAGTTGTCGTTTCTTAAAGTTTGGGACTGCGATGCTTATGTGAAAAAGCTTCAACCTGATAAGCTCGAACCCAAATCGGAGAAATGTGTCTTCATTGGATACCCAAAGGAGACTATTGGGTACACCTTCTATCACAGATCCAAAGGCAAGATATTCGTTGCTAAGAATGCATCCTTTCTAGAGAAGGAATTTCTCTCGAAAGAAGTGAGTGGGAGGAAAGTAGAACTTGATGAGGTAATTGTACCTTATTCTGAATTGGAAAGTAGTTCATCACAGAAATCAGTTCCAGTGATGCCTACACCAATTAGTGAGGAAGTTAATGATGATGATCATGAAACTTCGGATCAAGTTACTACCAAACCTCGTAGGTCAACCAGATTACGTTCCGCACCAGAGTGGTACGGTAATTCTGTTCTGGAAGTCATGTTACTAGACCATGACGAACCTACGAACTATGAGGAAGCAATGATGAGCCCAGATTCCGCGAAATAGTTTGAGGCCATGAAATCTGAGATAGGATCCATGTATGAGAACAAAGTATGGACTTTGGTTGACTTGCCCGATGATCGGCAAGTCATAGAGAATAAATGGATCTTCAAGAGGAAGACGGACGCTGATAGTAGTGTTACTATCTACAAAGCTAGACTTGTCGAAAAAGGTTTTTGACAAGTTCAAGGTGTTGACTACGATGAGATTTTCTCACTCGTAGTGATGCTTAAGTCTGTCTGGATCATGTTAGCAATTGCCACATTTTATGAAATCTGGCAAATGGATGTCAAAACTGCATTCCTTAAGGGATTTCTTAAAGAAGAGTTGTATATGATGCAACCAGAAGGTTTTGTCGATCCTAAAGGTGCTAACAAAATGTGCAAGCTCTAGCGATCCATCTATGGACTGGTGCAAGCATCTCGTAGTTGGAATATACGCTTTGATGAGTTGATCAAAGCATATAGTTTTATACAGACTTGTAGTGAAGCCTGTATTTACAAGAAAATGAGTGGGTGCACTACAACCTTTCTGATAAATATATGTGAGTGACATATTGTTGATCGGAAATGATGTAGAATTTTCTAGAAAGCATAAAGGAGTGTTTGAAAGGAGTTTTTTTAAAGAAAAAACTTGGTTAAGCTGCTTACATATTGAGCATCAAGATCTATACAGATAGATCAAGATGCTTGATAAGATTTTTCAATGAGAACATGCCTTGACAAGATTTTGAAGTAGTTCAAAATGGAACGGTCAAAGAAGGAGTTCTTGCCTGTGTTGCAAGGTTTGAAGTTGAGTAAAGACTCAAAACCGGACCACGGCAGAAAATAGAAAGAGAATGAAAAGTCATTCCCTATGCCTCAGTCATAGGTTCTATAAAGTATGCTATGCTATGCTCCAGACCTATTGTATACCTTAGCATGATTTTGGCAAGGGAGTACAATAGTGATCTAGGAGTAGATCACTTGACAGCGGTCAAATTTTCCTTAGAAGACTAAGGAGATATTTCTCGGTTATGGAGGTGATAAAGAGTTCGTCGTAAAGAGTTACGCTGATGCAAGCTTTTACACCGATCCGGATGACTCTGAGTATCAATCTAGATACATATTGAAAGTGGGAGCAATTAGCTAGAGTAGCTCCATGCAGAGCATTGTAGACATAAAAAATTTGCAAAATACATACGGCTCTGAATGTGACAGACCCGTTGACTAAGCTTCTCTCACAAGCAAAACATGATCACACCTTAGTACTCTTTGGGTGTTAATCACATAGCGATGTGAACTAGATTATTGACTCTAGTAAAACCCTTTGGGTATTAGTCACATGGCTATGTGAACTATTGGTGTTAAATCACATGGCAATGTGAACTAGATTATTGACTCTAGTGCAAGTGGGAGACTGAAGGAAATATGCCCTAGGGGCAATAATAAAGTTGTTATTTATATTTCCTTATATCATGATAAATGTTTATTATTCATGCTATAATTGTACTACCCGGAAACTTAGTACATGTGTGAATACATAGACAAACAGAGTGTCCCTAGTATGCCTCTACTTGACTACCTCATTAATCAAAGATGGTTAAGTTTCCTGACCATAGACATGTGTTGTCATTTGATGAACGGGATCACATCATTAGAGAATGATGTGATGGACAAGACCCATCCGTTAGCTTAGCATAATGATCGTTTAGTTTTATTGCTATTGCTTTCATCATGACTTATACATGTTCCTCTGACTATGAGATTATGCAACTCCCGAATACCGGAGGAACACCTTGTGTGCTATCATATGTCACAACGTAACTGGGTGATTATAAAGATGCTCTACAGATGTCTCCGAACGTGGTCGTTGGGTTGGCATAGATCGAGATTAGGATTTGTCACTCCGAGTATCGGAGAGGTATCTCTGGGCCCTCTCGGTAATGCCATCACCATAAGCCTTGCAAGAAATGTGACTAATGAGTTACTTGCGGGATGACGCATTACGGAACGAGTACAGAGACTTGCCGGTAACAAGATTGAACTAGGTATGATGATACCGACGATCGAATCTCGGGCAATAACATACCGATGACAAAGGGAATGACGTACGTTGTTATGTGGCTTGACCGATAAAGATCTTCGTAGAATATGTAGGAGCCAATATGAGCATCCAGGTTCCGCTATTGGTTATTGACCGGAGATGTGTCTCGGTCATGTCTACATAGTTCTCGAACCCGTAGAGTCCACACGCTTAACGTTCGATAATGATTTGTATTATGAGTTATGTGATTTGATGACCGAAGTTTGTTCGGAGTCCCAGATAAGATCACGGACATGACGAGGAGTCTCGAAATGGTCGAGAGGTAAAGATTCATATATTGGAAGGCTATATTCGGACATCGGTAAGGTCCCGAGTGATTTGGGTATTTTTCAGAGTACCAGGGAGTTACGGGAATTCACCGGGAAAAGTAATGGGCCTTATTGGGCTTTAGTGGAGAGAGGGGAGAAGGGCCAAGAGGTGGCGCGCTCCTCCCCCCTGCCCAAACCGAACTGGACAAGGGGTGGGGTTGCCCCCCCTTCCTTCTCCCTCTCTCTCTCTTTCCTTCTCTCCTACTCCGAATAGGAAAGGGAATCCTACTAGGACTTGGGAGTCCTAGTAGGACTCGCTATGCTTGGCGTGCCCCCTAGGTCGGCCGCCTCCTCCCTCCCTCCTTTATATACGGGGGTGGGGAGCACCCCAAAGGCACCCAAGATTTGTCTTAGCCGTGTGCGGTGCCCCCCTCCACAGTTACACACCTCGGTCATATCGTCGTAGTGCTTAGGCGAAGCCCTGCGCCGGTAACTTCATCATCCCCGTTGCCACACCGTCGTGCTGACGGAACTCTCCCTCGGCCTCAACTGGATCAAGAGTTCGAGGGACATCATTGAGCTGAACGTGTGCTGAACGCAGAGGTGCCGTACGTTCGGTGCTTGGATCGGTTGGATCGTGAAGACGTTCGACTACATCAACCGCGTTACTAAATGCTTCTGCTTTTGGTCTACGAGGGTACGTGGACACACTCTTTCCGCTCGTTGCTATGCTTCTCCTAGATAGATCTTGCGTGATCGTAGGAATTTTTTAGAAATTACTGCGTTCCCCAACACATACTGCTTACCACCAACGTCTTATTTTGATTCGGCGGCATTGTGGGATGAAGAGGCCCGGACCAACCTTACATGTCCACGTACATGAGACCGGTTCCACCGACTGACAAGCAATTTGTTTTGCATAAAGGTGGCTGACGGGTGTCTGTTTCTCCTACTTTAGTAGAATAGAATTTGACAACGGTCGGTCCTTGAAGAAGGTTAATACAGCAAACTTGATAAAATCACCGTTGTTGTTTTGCGTAGATAAGAACGGTTCTTACTAGAAGCCCGTAGCAGCCACGTAAAACTTGCAACAACAAAGTAGAGGACGTCTAACTTGTTTTTGCAGGGTATGTTGTGATGTGATATGGTCAAGACGTGATGTGATATACGTTGTTGTATCAGCTGATCATGTTTTGTAATATCGACAACCGGCAGGAGCCTATGGGTTGTCTCTTAATTATTGTATGAAATGCAAGCGCCATGTAATTTCTTTACCTTATCGCTATGCGTTAGCAATAGTTGTAGAAGCAATAGTTGGCGAGATGACCCCGACGCAACGATGGAGATCAAGGTGTCGAGCCGGTGATGATGGAGATCATGATGATGCTTTGGAGATGGATATCAAAAGAACAAGATGATGATGGCCATATCATGTCACATATTTTGATTGCATGTGATGTTTATCGTTTATGCATCTTATTTTGCTTAGAACGATGGTAGCATTATAAGATGATCCCTTCACTCAATTTCAAGATAAAAGTGTTCTCCCCGAGTATGCACCGTTGCTGAAGTTCGTCATTTCGAAGCACCTCGTGATGATCGGGTGTGATAGACTCTACGTTCACTCATAACCCACAAGTATAGGGGATCGTAATAGTTTTTGAGGGTAGAGTATTCAACCCTAATTTATAGGTTCGACACAAGGGGAGCCAAAGAATATTTGCAAGTATTAGTAGTTGAGTTGTCAATTCAACCACACCTGGAGATTAATTATCTACAGCAAGATAATCAGTAGCACAATAATATGATAATTTTGATAGCAGTGGTAACAGTAACGGTAACGGTAACAGTGATAGCAATGATTTTGTAGATGTTGTAACAATAGCAATAGTAACTTGGAAAAAACAATATGTGAAAAACTCGTAGGCATTGGATCAAGTGATTCATTGGATGATATTCATCATATAACAGTCATAACCTCGGGCGATACGAAACTAGCTCCAGTTAATAAATATAATGTAGGCATGTATTCCGTAAATAGTCATACGTGCTTATGAAAAGAACTTGCATGACATCTTCTGTCCTACCCTCCCGTGGCAGCGGGGTCCATATGGAAACAAAGGGATATTAAGGCTTCCTTTTAATAGAGAACCGGAACAAAGCATTAGCACATAGTGAATACATGAACTCCTCAAACTACGGTCATCACTGGAAAGTATCCCGAATATTGTCACTCCGGGGTTTGCGGATCATAACACGTAGCAGGTGCATATAACTAGCAAGATCGGATCTAGAACATAGATATAATGGTGAAAACATAAATGGTTCAGATCTGAAATCATGGCACTCAAGCCCTAGTGACAAGCATTTGCATGGCATAGTCATAGCAACATCAATCTCAGAACATAGTGGATACTAGGGATCAAGCCCTAACAAAACTAACTCGATTACATGATGAATCTCATCCAACTCCTCACCGACCAGCGAGCCTATGAAGGAATTACTCACTCCCGGTGGGGAGCATCATAGAATTGGCGATGAAGGAGGGTTGATGATGACAAATATTGAAGTTTCCCTCTCCGGAGCCCCAAACGGACTCCAGATCTGGCCTCCCGATGAAGAACAGGAGGTGGTGGCGGCTCCGTCTCCTGAAACGCGATAATTCTTCCTCCCTGACTTTTTTCTCCGAAAATAGGTATTTAAGGAGTCAGGATTAGGGTCTGCGGGGCCACCAGGTGGGCACAACCCACCTGGGCGCGCCAGGAGGGGGGTGCCCTGGTGGCTCGTGCTCACCCAGGGGCCCCCCTCCGGTGCTTCTTGGCTCCAGTATTTTTCTTTATTTGTAAAACAATTCACCAAAAAGTTTCGTTCCATTCCGAGAACTTTTATTTCTGTACAAAAACAACACCATGGTAGTTCTGCTGAAAACAACGTCAGTCCGGGTTAGTTTCACTCAAATCATGCAAATTAGAGTCCAAAACAAGAGGAAAAGCGTTAGGAAAAGTAGATACGACGGAGACGTATCTTTCACATACAACGGGTGTAAGGCAGTTTTGCACAAGCATAATACTTGGGTTAAACTTGACGAGCCTAGCATGTACAGACATGGTCTCGTAATACTGGAGACCGAAAGGTCGAACGTGAGTCATATAGTAGATATGATCAACATAGAGATGTTCACCATTGATGACTACCCCATCTCACGTGATGATCGGACATGGGTTAGTTGATTTGGATCATGTATCACTTAGATAACTTGAGGGATGTTAATTTAAGTGGGAGTTCATTATTAATTTTATTAATTGAACTTAATTTATCATGAACACAGTCTTAATAGTTTTTGCATATCTATGTTGTAGATCAATGGCCCGTGCTACCGTTCCCCTGAATTTTAATGCGTTCCTAGAGAAAGCTAAGTTGAAAGATGATGGTAGCAACTACACGGACTAGGTCCGTAACTTGAGGATTGTCCTCATTGTTGCACATAAGAATTATGTCCTTGATGCACCGCTAGGTGACCCATCCTCTCCCGCTAATCTGAATGCTGTGAATGCTTGGCAAACGCGGAATGGTGGCTACTCAATAATTCAGTGTGCCATGCTTTAGGGCTTAGAACCGGGACTTCAAAAATGTTTTGAAAACCACAGAGCATATGAGATGTTCCAAGAGCTGAAGTTGATATTTCAAGCTAATGCCCGGGTTAAGAGATATGAAGTCTCTAACAAGTTCTACAGCTGTAAGATGGAGTAGAACAATTCTGTCAGTGAACACATACTCAGAATGTCTGGGTACCACAACCACTTGACTCAGCTGGGAATTGAGCTCCCAGATGAGTGTGTTATTGACAGAGTTCTTCAATCACTACCACCAAGCTATAAAGGCTTTGTGATGATCTATATATGCAAGGGATGACGAAAACGATTCCCGATCTCTTCGCGATGCTGAAAGCGGCAAAGGTAGAAATCAAGAAGGAGCATCAAGTGTTGATGGTTAACAAGACCACTAGTTTCAAGAAAAAGGGCAAAGGAAAGAAAGGGAACTTCAAAAAGAATTGCAAGCAAGGTTCTACTCCCGTTAAGAAACTCAAAGCTGGACCCAAGCCTGAAACTGAGTGCTTCTACTGCAAGGGAAATGGTCACTGGAAGCGGAACTGCCCCAAGTATTTGGCGGATAAGAAGGATGGCAAAGTGAACAAAGGTATATTTGATATACATGTTATTGATGTGTTCCTTACTAATGCTCATAGTAGCGCCTGGGTATTTGATACTGGTTCGGTTGATCATATTTGTAACTCGAAACAGGAGCTGCCGAATAAACGAAGACTCACTAAGGATGAGGTGACGACGCGCGTCGGGAATGGTTCCAAGGTCGACGTGATCACCGTCGGCACGCCACCTCTACATCTACCTTCGGGATTAGTTTTAGACCTCAATAATTGTTATTTGGTGCCAGTGTTGAGCATGAACATTATATCTGGATCTTGTTTATTGCGAGACGGTTATTCATTTAAGTCAGAGAATAATGGTTATTCAATTTATATGAGTAATATATTTTATGGTCATGCACCTTTGATGAATGGTCTGTTCTTGTTGAATCTCGATCATAGTGATACACATATTCATAACATTGATGCCAAAAGATGCAAAGTTGATAATGATAGTGCAACATACTTGTGGCACTGCCGTTTAGGTCATATTGGTGTAAAGCGCATGAAGAAACTCCATGTGGATGGACTTTCGGAATCACTTGATTATGAATCATTTGATACTTGTGAACCATGCCTCATGGGTAAGATGACTAAAACTCTGTTCTACGGAACAAAGGAGCGAACTAATGACTTACTGGAAATAATACATACCGATGTATGCGGTCCAATGAGTGTTGAGGCACGCGGCGGGTATCGTTATTTTCTAACCTTGACAGATGATTTGAGTAGGTATGGGTATATCTACTTGATGAAACACAAGTCTGAAACATTAAAAAAGTTCAAAGAATTTCGGAGTGAAGTAGAGAATCATCGTAACAAGAAAATAAAGTTTCTACAATCTGATCGTAGAGGTGAATATTTGAGTTATGAGTTTGGCCTTCATTTAAAACAATGTGGAATTGTTTCACAACTCACGCCACCTGGAACACCACAGCGTAATAGTGTGTTCGAACGTCGTAACCGTACTTTATTAGATGTGGTGCGTGTAGGAGATATGCCCTAGAGGCAATAATAAATGTTATTGATTATCTCCCTGTTCATAATTATGTTTATGTTCCATGCTATAACTGCTGTGGTTCCCGAGCCCGTATATCCATAAAGGCTCTGGGGAGAACCCATATGCACGTGTGGAATAATAAACGGTAAAATGTATTCCTAGTCGTGCCTCTAAGACTAGCTCAAGTGTTGCATGATGATTATGTTTTCCCAATCATGGGCATGTCTATGCCAAGAAATTTTGAGGGCACAATGTCAGGAAGGACATTTGTGTTGAATCAACCCTAATTGATGTTATGCTATGAGATACATTCGTCACAAGTTAATGGTTTATAACACAGAGATAGTTAATGTTTGCATAATTCCTTTGAGAGTATCGAGTTTCTTCATGCTTGCTTCATGAACTTTGGGGTTTGTTAAACGTCATCCGTAACTGGATGGCTATTACGGCGGCTTAAGGGTTCATGGGAAAGTATGTTAAGTGACTTGATAGCTCGAGATTGGGATTTGCTCCTCCGACGATGGAGAGATATACTCGGGCCCTCTCGGTGTTACGGTGTCCATCATCGTCTGGCCAGACACTTTGTGATTTGATCACGGGCATGCCGGAACACGAAACGAGAAAAGAGAACAAAACCGATAACGAGGTAACTAGCATAGTGGACAAGTTGTTGATCCACGGGAATGCCAACATGTCTCACCTCGGGTATTTGTAACATATCGCGAAGCAACAGGAATAGCACACGGCAACAGGAGGTTCACTCGTATATTTATTCGTGTGGGTATAGGGGTCAATATGGGTGTCCACGGCTCCGATGTTGATCAGTGATCGGAAGGGGTTCCGGGTCATGTCTATACTTCACCGAACCTATAGGGTCACACGCTTAAGGGTCATCTATCTTCTGAATACTAGACAGGGAGTCTGAGAGAAAATCACCGAAAAAGTTTCGGACACCGAAAAGTTTCGGACAGCGGAATCGTACCGCAGAGAGAGGTCATTGGATAAGTTTCGATGATACCGAAAAGTTGTTTCGGGATACACCATTAAGTCAAATTGGTTTCGGCACATGCCTGATAATTCTTGGAGGATGCCAGAATCATTCTGGAAGCTTTTTGGAATTTTCAGAAATAAAAACCGAAAATGTTTCGGAGCTGCCGGTACCGCTTTGGTTGTTTTTCGCAGATGAAATTCACTAATCTGAAATTGTTTCAGAACGAATCCAAAATCGTTTTAGTGGGTACTGGAATTATTCTAAGACCCACAGAAATATTTTCGGATTTAATGGACGCGAAAAATTGTCTTCATGAATAGTGAAAACGCATTCTTGTTTGCTTTTCGCAGATGAAAATCACTAAACCGAAATTGTTTCGGAACGCGTTGAAAATTATTTTAGTGGGTACTGGAAATGTTCTGAGCCCACATAAATATTTTCAGTTCGAACGGACGCTGAAAAATGTCGTCATGAATAGTGAAAGTGCTTTTTGCTTGGCTTCTTGGAGAAGCCACCTTGAGGGCCTTTTTGGTATTTCCCCCCTTGGCTTCTTGGAGAAGCCACCCTTGGGCTTGGCCTATAAATAGGGGTGGAGGGGGCTGCCTAAAGGATCATCCCTTGCTCTCATACACATGCCATGCATTATCTGGCTTCTTCTCTCCCTCCCACGAAAAGAGTTTCGTAGAGCCGTAAGGCTGTCTGGGTTCCGGCAGGAACTAGTTCTGGACGGCGAAGCCCTGCCGGATAGATGACACCGTATGTGTGCAACTCTGTAGAGAGATCGTAGTTTCGGTCTTAGTTCGTGAGTGCCTCCCGAAGGGCTGTCCGTGTGACCGTCCGAGTTTCGAAGGTCCTCCCGAAGGGCTGTCCGAGTGACCGTTCGAGTTTCGAAGGTCCTCCCGAAGGGCTGTCCGCGACACCGTCCGGGGGGCTGTTCGACCGCCTCCCGGAGGGCTGTTTGAGGAGAAGATGAGGGTTTACATCCTCGCGGTTGGGAGGTTGTAAATCCTAGCTGCGGGGATCTGCACCGCCGATCGTCATCGACCCTACTTCCCGCTGCGCTACGAGTCGGTAACGAAAAAGATCAAACCATGTATGCAGTCTCCATAGTGGTCCTGGGCTGGTGCGTAGGTCGGAATTTTTTTGTTTTCTGCTGCGTTACCCTACAGTGGCATCAAGAGCCGTGCTATGCGTAGATGCAGGTTTCGATCTAGAATACATGGAGATGTATGGGTATTGCATAATATATTTAGGTAGTAGATGAGATCTATTGCTGAAAATTATTTATGCGGGTGACAGATGAAATCTGTTACCCGACGTTCTTGTTGCTTCCCTAGAATTTGCGTTTGCTCAATCTCGAGACAGCATGGTGGAATTTGACAAAGTTCTGGCAATCCGTGATCCTGATTGATCATGGAAGTGCTATCAGTTCTTTGGGTTCTGCCGTAGTCAAAAGAAAGATGAAATTCGCAGATGAAAGGGCATTGCAGATATGATCTGCACGGGGGTCATGCGTATGACGAAGTTTATTATGGGGCTCGAGATTTAATTATCTCGTGTTTCATACACCCCGAGATGTTAATCTAGCAACTTGAATAATCATACTTGATGATAAAACGTTGGTAGCTGCGGTTTAAGTCAAAACCTTAGAAGCCACGTAAAATAAATTTTGCATAAACCGATTAGAGGCGTCTAACTTGGTTTTGCAGGATGTGCATGTGATGTGGTATAGCAGTGCTCATACTAATTCGATTATGTATGAGATGACTATATGATGTAATTTGATTAACATGACCTGCGTGTCATGATTCGGCATGATGGCTGGAGCCATATGATTGCACTTTAATGACCTGCGTGTCAACCTTAAGTAATGCATTAATTTTATACGCTATGGAGATAGCAATATTATCTGGTGCATCGACAAGGTGGTGGCAATCTTCGCGAAGGTGAACACCAACACGAATGCCGAAGACGAAGAAATGAAATACTTCTCCGTCAGAAAGGGCTATACCATATCATGCTATTATGAATTGCCTGAGATGTTTATCCCTTATGATGCACCCTTCTTGATTGCGCGGTAGTCGCTTTTTATTAGGGTGATCTCTCACAAAAATACCAAGTAGTTAGTGTTCTCCCAAGTGTAGCACCGTCACGGCACCTATCTTTTCGGGGTGCGCCGTGTCACACGGGTACGAACGATTAGAGAAGTGTGAGGCGGGTGAGTTGAGACCTCGCAGCGAGATCACTTGGTTGTCTTGACGTTCAGGCATGACCGTCATGAGCTCGGAACACACGCATCAAAAGATGAACAAGAGTCACATAGAGATGTGATTGGCAAGTTGGTCTACCGGTTGAGATTTTTCATCATCAGTGGTGTTACACCAATGGCGAACAATTGAAATGTGGGTCTTGTATCACTCACAATCAATTTTGAGAGATATTGATTTGAGTGGGAGCGCACTATTGAATTAACATGTTTAATTCTCAATGCAATTAATTTTGAACACTGTCTAAGTGTGGTTTGCATAATAGTTGTAGAATAATGGCTCGCATTTCCACCTTCCCAATTAAAATTGAATAGCTGTTAAATATCTGGTTAAAACTTTACGATTGGTAACATAATATGAGGATTGTCCTCAAAAGTGCCGAGAAGGACTTTTTCCTATTGCATGCTTTCCGTATCCTCCCGCTAATGCTATGGATCATGTGACTCTCGTCCTTCGATCCAAAAGCTAGAATTCTGTTACGGTCAAGTGGAATATGTTTGCTTCCATGAAACCCAAACTTCGAAAGTTGGGATAGTTATATGATATTCATGGAACTGAAAATTATTTTCAGATACAAACAAAGCAATGTTTGTTTGCAAGTATTAGGAAAAGTGTTTACTATGCATTTGACTGTTGGGAAAGGGATCCAGAAGAACGCCTGTCATATAATGAAAGGTGAATAAAAAAACAACTTAAAGAGAAAGGAAGTGTCCAAAGGGTGTTAGTATGACTTACACGCCTAGGAAGTCCGGGGCTAATGCCACTCTTAAGTTGGGTGCTTCTTCTGAGAGTAGGAGAAATACTAAAAGTTAAACTGTTAGAAGTATAAAGGCAAAAGGAAAGAAGACTGGAATATCCAGCTCATGTATGAATGTCATACAAGTTTTTAATGTATAGAAGGCTGGTCAAAGATATAGTTCTTGCGAATTATGGTTAAACATGTTAATCACTAATTCTTGGGTATTGTGAGTTCATCACAAAAATGCCCGCTCGATTCCATTCTGTTGCAACTCGATGTAAGAACTACTATGGCCTGAAAGACTAGCTAGAAATGAGGTTAAGGTATACACAGGGAACATAGTAAATGTTACTATACCTTCCATCGGTGTATTGCCGTCTGTATTTATTTTCATAATTCATTTAGAGTTTTACAAACTCTATCCCATTGCATAAGGTATCTTGCAAGAAGGTTGTTCATAAGAGAACTTCTTATGTTCGATGTTATGAATAACACAAGGGCCATACTTTCATTATGAATGAGATGTATGTTATGAATATTGATAATAATACAATACCTCTGGGTTTACTTTCATAATTCATTTTAGAGTTTCATAAACTCTAGCCCATTGCACAATGTTTGTTGCAAAAGAGTTGTTCATAAAAACAACAATTGTTGTTAAGTATTATGAATAACATGAAGGGACATGCTTCCATCCAAGATGGATGTATGTTATGAATATTGATGGTAATATAATACCTCCATAACACTGACGCTAAATGTCGCAAGACTATGAGAATACCACACATGTGTGGCACTGTATTTGGTCACATTGGAGAAACCCGCATGGAAAAATTCCATTATGATGGATTTTGAAGTCGTTCAATTTTGAATCATCTGACACTTGCAACTTTTCTCCGAAAAGTGAAGTGACTGAAATACCGTTCACAGGCCATAAGGAACAAGCAACAAACTTATTGGTGATCATACATTTTGATGTGTGTAGTTCAATAAATGTTGTTGCAAGTAGTGGATTTATATATCTTCAGAAATGACTCAAGTAGATATATGGATATTTGCTTGATGAGACGTAAGTCTGGATCTTTTGAAATCATTCGGAAGGTTTTCAAAAATGAAGTAGAAGTTATTGTAACAAGAAAATTATGTTTCTGCAATTTGATTGCACAAAGGAATATTTGAGTTACATGTTTAGCGAATGTTTGATGAGTTGTGAAAGGGGTTTCATAACTTGCACCTCCCGGAACACCACTGCAAGTGAAAAGTCCGTGGAGATGTAATCTAACCATTTATGACATGGTAAGGTCAAAGATGACATAAATAAATTTGCCATTATCCTTTTTAAAGTGATGCTTTAGAGACTGCGGCTTTTACACTGAAAAGAGCTACATCGGGTCTGTTGAAATGAAGCCATGGTATGGTACGCCCAACCATGTTATATCTTTTCTTAACATTTGGAATATGGGGCTTGTGTAAAAGGTTACAAACCTATTCCAAATCAGACAAGTGCTACTTTGTAGGTTATACCAAAATGTTGGGTATTCCTCCCTCACTATACTGAGGCAAATAGTTTTGCCGCGAAACGGTGTGCTTTTAAAGAGAATGGTTCTTTCAAAAAGGTGAGTGGGAGAATAGTGCAACTCGACGAGATAAATAGTATCTACGTCATCAGATCAAAGGAAAGTGACCTTGGAAGTAATTCCAGAGTTTCCTACTGCGACTGATACGGAAGTCTCTACAATAAAATGTATGAACTTCGGTCCAACTTGCAGCTGAACCACGTAGGCAAGGCTCGTGCAAACCTCTCAGGTGCGCAAACGAGATATTGTTGTTAGACAACATTATACCTACGATACACAAGGAAGCGTTGATGGGCCCTGACTCCGGAATTGGCTAAATGCCAATACAACCCGAGTTAGTTTCCATATAAGTGATTCAAGATTTAAACCTTGATACACCTTTCGGAAGACTAAGAGTCTAACGAATATTTATGGAACTTAAAACTGATACGGATAAAAATGTTTTATCCATAAAGCTCGACTTGTTGAAATAACAAGTTCAAGAGTTGACTATGATGAGGTTGTTTTCATCGTAGCGATGCTTAAAGTAGGTTCCGGTTGAACTAGCAATTAATACATATTTCAATCATGAGATATGAAACATGGATGATAAAAGGATTTCCATCTAATGGAAATGAAAGCTAGGACTTGTATATGATACAGTCAAAAGTAATTTGTCGATCCATAGGATGCTAGTAGGTATGCAAACTTCAGAGTTCCAACAATGGACAGAAGAGAGCAAAATGGAGTTGGAATCTTCGTGTTTTGATGAAATGGTCAAAGGGGTTTTGACTTCATCAATGGGTAACGAAGATGCTTGTAATTCAAGAAAGTAAGTGGGAGCGTAATAATATTTCTAAAAACCTTATGTGCTTGGCACATTGGTAATTGGAAATAAATTTCTTGACACGAATTAGGACTTCATTTGAAAATAGTTTTTCGATGAAATGTTTAGGCTAAATAGCCTCACTATTAGGCATGATGATCTATGGAGATAGATTTACCTAATGGGGCTAAGCAATGAATACATATTGACAAGATGCTAAAACCTTTTAGCATTTAAAATGCCAAGGAGTGATTCTTGCCAAAGTCACATGGAAAGAGTTTTTGCAAGACTCGGTGTCCCAAAACACTGATGAGTAAAATACATGATGCAAATTCCACACACTTTTGTGTTTGGATTAATCATGTATTCCATGGTATGTAAAACAACCAGATATGTCCGATACTCCCAAGGTTTTGCGAGTATGGATACCAAAGTGATCAAATTACTGATCATGGGACAACAGTGAAAGATGTCACAGAGTACTAGAGTAAGTACTGATGACATGGTTTTCCCGCAAGCAGAGATCATGAAGAGTTCGTTGTAAAATGTTACATCGATACAGTCTTCATCTTTTCTCCATGCGATTTTCAATTTAAATTAAGGGTTTTGTGTAACACACAATGTGGTGGCACAGTTAGTTGGAATTTGTTCAAACTAGTTACTGTGGCGAATTCTATAACAAGGGCTAAGTATGTTGACGCTTTAGAAGCGACAAAGAAGATGTTGAATCATATAGTTCATTCATGAACTTAGTATAGTTCCAAGATGGCTTTTGACAATGGGACACTACTGCAGGTAGTTGCTCCATAACTCAGTCTGAGGAATCCAGGTTCGACCTGTGATTCACATACATACAAAGCCAAGTCCTGAGAGAAAATCACCGAAAAAGTTTCGGACACCGAAAAGTTTCGGACAGCGGAATCATACCGCAGAGAGAGGTCATCGGATAAGTTTCGATGATACCGAAAAGTTGTTTCGGGATACACCATTAAGTCAAATTGGTTTCGGCACATGCCTGATAATTCTTGGAGGATGCCAGAATCATTCTGGAAGCTTTTTGGAATTTTCTGAGATAAAAACCGGAAATGTTCCGGAGCTGCCGGAGCCACTTCAGATGCGTTTCGCAGATGAAAATCACTAAAACCGGAATTGTTTCAGAACGCGTTGAAAATCATTTTAGTGGGTACTGGAAATGTTCTTAGCCCACATAAATATTTTCAGTTCGATCAGACGCTGAAAAATGTCGTCGTGAATAGTGAAAATCATTTTAGTGGGTATTTGTAACATATCGCAAAGCAACAGGAATAGCACACGGCAACAGGAGGTTCACTCGAATATTTATTCGTGTGGGTATAGGGGTCAATATGGGTGTCCACGGCTCCGATGTTGATCAATGATCGGAAGGGGTTCCGGGTCATGTCTATACTTCACCGAACCTATAGGGTCACACGCTTAAGGATCATATATCTGCTGAATACTAGACAGGGAGTCTGAGAGAAAATCACCGAAAAAGTTTCGGACACCGAAAAGTTTCGGACAGCGGAATCGTACCGCAGAGAGAGGTCATCGGATAAGTTTCGATGATACCGAAAAGTTGTTTCGGGATACACCATTAAGTAAAATTGGTTTCGGCACATGCCTGATAATTCTTGGACGATGCCAGAATCATTCTGGAAGTTTTTTGGCATTTTCAGAAATAAAAACCGAAAATGTTTCGGAGCTGCCGGTACCGCTTTGGTTGTTTTTCGCAGATGAAATTCACTAATCTGAAATTGTTTCAGAACGAATCCAAAATCGTTTTAGTGGGTACTGGAATTATTCTAAGACCCACAGAAATATTTTCGGATTTAATGGACGCGAAAAATTGTCTTCATGAATAGTGAAAACGCATTCTTGTTTGCTTTTCGCAGATGAAAATCACTAAACCGAAATTGTTTCGGAACGTGTTGAAAATTATTTTAGTGGGTAGTGGAAATGTTCTGAGCCCACATAAATATTTTCAGTTCGAACGGACGCTGAAAAATGTCGTCATGAATAGTGAAAGTGCTTTTTGCTTGGCTTCTTGGAGAAGCCACCTTGAGGGCCTTTTTGGTATTTCCCCCCTTGGCTTCTTGGAGAAGCCACCCTTGGGCTTGGCCTATAAATAGGGGTGGAGGGGGCTGCCTAAAGGATCATCCCTTGCTCTCATACACATGCCATGCATTATCTGGCTTCTTCTCTCCCTCCCACGAAAAGAGTTTCGTAGAGCCGTAAGGCTGTCTGGGTTCCGGCAGGAACTAGTTCTGGACGGCGAAGCCCTGCCGGATAGATGACACCGTATGTGTGCAACTCTGTAGAGAGATCGTAGTTTTGGTCTTAGTTCGTGAGTGCCTCCCGAAGGGCTGTCCGTGTGACCGTCCGAGTTTCGAAGGTCCTCCCGAAGGGCTGTCCGAGTGACTGTTCGAGTTTCGAAGGTCCTCCCGAAGGGCTGTCCGCGACACCGTCCGGGGGGCTGTTCGACCGCCTCCTGGAGGGCTGTCTGAGGAGCAGATGAGGGTTTACATCCTCGCGGTTGGGAGGTTGTAAATCCTAGCTGCGGGGATCTGCACCGCCGATCGTCATCGACTCTACTTCCCGCTGCGCTACGAGTCGGTAACGAAAAAGATCAAACCATGTATGCAGTCTCCATAGTGGTCCTGGGCTGGTGCGTAGGTCGGAAATTTTTTGTTTTCTGCTGCGTTACCCTACAGTGCGTTCTATGATGTCTCTTATCGATTTCCTTTATCATTTTGGGGTTATGCATTAGAGACAGCCGCATCCATGTTAAATAGGGCACCATCTAAATCCGTTGAGACGGCACCGTTTGAACTATGCTTTGGCAAGAAACCTAAGCTGTCGTTTCTTAAAGTTTGGGGATGCGACACTTATGTCAAAAGGCTTCAGCCTGATAAGCTCGAATCCAAATCGGACAAGTGCGTCTTCGTAGGATACCCTAAAGAAACTATTGGGTACACCTTCTACCACAGATCCGAAGGCAAGATCTTTGTTGCTAAGAATGGGTTATTTCTAGAGAACGAGTTTCTCTCGAAAGGAGTGAGTGGGAGGAAAGTAGAACTTGATGAGGTAGTTGTACCTTCTCTTGAATTGGAAAGTAGCACATCAGAGAAAACTGTTCCCGTGATGCCTACACCAACTAGAGAGGAAACTAATGATGATGATCATGAAACTTTAGATCAAGTTACTACTGAACTTCGTAGGTCGACCAGAACACGTTCTGCACCAGAGTGGTACGGTAATCCTGTCCTGGAAGTCATGTTATTAGACCAATGTGAACCTACGAACTATGAAGAAGCTATGATGAGCCCAGATTCCGATAAATGGCTTGAGGCCATGAAATCTGAGATAGGATCCATGTATGAGAATAAGGTGTGGACTTTGGTGGACTTTCCTGATGATTGGCAAGCCATTAAGAATAAATGGATCTTCAAGAAGAAGACGGACGCTGATGGTAATATCATTGTTTACAAAGCTCGACTTATCGCAAAAGGTTTTCGACAAGTTCAAGGGGTTGACTATGATGAGACTTTCTCACCCGTAGCGATGCTTAAGTCTGTCCGAATCATGTTAGCAATTGCCGCATTTTATGGTTATGAAATCTGGCAAATGGATGTCAAAACTGCATTCCTTAATGGATTTCTTAAAGAAGAGTTGTATATGATGCAACCAAAAGGTTTTGTCGATCCTAAAGGTGCTGACAAAGTGTGGAAGCTCCGGCGATCCATCTATGGACAGGTGCAAGCATCTCGGAGTTGGAATATACGTTTTGATGAGGTGATCAAAGCATATGGTTCTTGTTTATGGAGGTGACAAAAAGCTCGCCGTAAAGGGTCACGCCGATGCTAGCTTCGACACTGATCCGGATGACTCTAAGTCATAGACCGGATACATATTTATATTGAATGGTGGAGCTCTCAGTTGGTGCAGTTCCAAGTAGAGCGATGTGGGGGATCTACGTGTGAAGCGGAGTACATGACTGCTTTGGTAGCAGCGCATGAAGGAGTCTGGATGAAGGAGTTCATATCCGATCTGGGTTTAATACCCAGTGCATCGGGTCCAATGAAAATCTTTGGTGACAACACTGGAGCAATTGCCTTAGCGATGTAATCCAGGTTTCACAAGAGAACCAAACACATCAAGAGACGCTTCAACTCCATTGGTGAAAAGGTCAAGGATAGAGACATAGAAATTTGCAAAGTACATACATGTCTGAATGTAGCAGACCCGTTAACTAAACCTCTTCCGCGGATAAAACATGATCAACACCAAGACTCCATGGTTGTTAGATTCATTACTATGTAATCTAGATAATTGACTCTAGTGCAAGTGGGAGACTGATGGAAATATGCCCTAGAGGCAATAATAAAGTTGTTATTATTATATTTCCTTATCCATGATAAAGTTTTATTATTCATGCAAGAATTGTATTGACCGGAACTTAAATACATGTGTGGATACATAAACAAATACTGTGTCCCTAGTGAGCCTCTAATAGGCTAGCTCGTTGATCAAAAGATGGTTAAGGTTTCCTAACCATAGACATGAGTTGTCATTTGATAACGGGATCGTATCATTAGGAGAATGATGTGATGGACAAGACCCATCCGTTAGCTTAGCATATGATCGCTGAGTTTATTGCTACTGCTTTCTTGAATGTCAAATGCATGTTCTTTCGACCATGAAATCATGCAACTCCCGGATACCGGAGGAATGCCTTGTGTACTATCAAACGTCACAACGTAACTAGGTGATTATAAATATGCTCTACAGGTATCTCCGAAGGTATCTATTGAGTTGGCATGGACCGAGATTGAGATTTGTCACTCCGAGTATCGGAGAGGTATCTCTGGGCCCTCTCGGTAATACACATCATAAGAAGCTTGCAAGCAAAATGACTAAGGATTTAGTTACGAGATGATGTATTACGGAACGAGTAAAGAGACTTGCCGGTAACGAGATTGAACTAGGTATCGAGATACCGACGATCGAATCTCGGGCAAGTAACATACAGACAGACAAAGAGAATTATGTATGTTGTCATAAAGGTTCGACCGATAAAGATCTTCGTAGAATATGTAGGAACCAATATGGACATGCAGGTCCCGCTATTGGTTATTAACCGAAGAGGTGTCTCGTTCATGTCTACATCATTATCGAACCCGTAGGGTCCGCACGCTTAATGTTCGTTGACGATATAGTATAATATGAGTTATGTGATTTGGTGACCGAATGTTGTTCGGAGTCCCGGATGAGATCACGGACATGACGAGGAGCTCCGGAATAGTCCGGAGGTAAAGATTGATATATAGGACGATGGTATTTGGACTCCGAAAAGGTCTTGGAATGCACCGGGTATTCATCGGGTAACCGGAAGGGGTTTCGGGAGACCTACGGGGAGTATATGGGCCTCATGGGCCAAGGGGAGGCACACACCAGCCCACAAGGGGCTGGGGCGCCCTCTCCCTGGCCGCCGGCCCTATAGGAAGAAAAGGGGGGAGGGCTGGCCCCTCTTGTCTTGTCCTCCTCATGGGAGAAAGGAAGGGGCGCCACCCCTCTTGCCTTCCCCCGCGCGCCTAAGAAGGCAGGGGGCACGGCTAGGGCAGGGGCCAAGGGTGGCCGTCGACCCCCTTGGGGTGCCCTAGGCTATCTTCCCTCCTCCCCCCACCTATATATGTGTGTGGAGGGAGAGGGGCAACGTACACGACGATTCCCTAGCCGTGTGCGGCGCCCCTCTCCCTCTAGTTCGTCCTCAGTCATATTTTCGTAGTGCTTGGTGAAGCACTGCGGAGATAGTTGCATCACCACGCCGTTGTTCTGCCTGAACGCATCTACTACTTCGCCCGTCTTGCTGGATCAAGAAGGCGAGGACGTCATCGAGCTCAACGTGTGCTGAACACGCAGGTGTCGTACGTTCGGTACTTGACCGGGCGGATCGTGAATGTGTACGACTACATCAACCACGTTGATAAACGCTTCTGCTTAACGGTCTACGAGGGTACGTAGACACACTCTCCCCTCTCGTAGCTATGCATCTCCATGGATAGATCTTGCGTGTGCGTAAAAAAACACAAACCCACCTACCCATGCCTCCCGTAAGTGGGAAGAAATCCCACCAAAACTCCCAGGCTGCCACAAGTGTTGCACATGTAGTGCGCCAATTGTCGCCACCAGAGGATCTTAACTAGTGATTTCGATACTTTAGTCCCCGCTGACGATGTTTAGTTTCATACTTCGCAGAATTTTCTAGCATTCAGATCACACAGAACTACAAGCTCACCAAAGAAAAATAGAAGAAGGAATTGGTTTCTGCCGGAAGAGAATTATCCGAAGATCCAGATTGATGCAGAAGTGTCTGGAAATGAAATGATGGGAGCTAATGTTGTGGTGCACCGGGATCACAAAGCAAACTGTTTTGGAGCCGTTAGAAGCAAGCAGGGAAGCTTATGTTAGCAAAGTTCTAGTTATGACAGATTAAGCGACAAATGTCAAACATCTCCATAGTGAGAACCTTGGTCCGAGTGTGTTGATCACACAGGATATCAAATCAAACGTGGATGAGCTTGAATATGGATGTGTGGAGCATGAAGGAAGAGAAGCTAATTTTGAATCTCATAATCTTGCAAAAGTTGATGTGTCACTTTATTTGAGTGCCATGTGTGGCGGATAAATGACCCTGAAATTTCCTGTATGTCACATATTTCGAATGAATAAAGACTAGTGACACCCCTCCCCCCTCCCAAAAAAAGTAATCCACGAGTGCCCCTAGAGGGGCTTCCCAGTGGACAGTATCAGCGGCGCGGGAGCACTCCAACGCCATCACGTGTCTTGCGTTGGTGCTTCCCTCTTCGGGACGTTTTCCTTTCGGTTTCTTGGTGTTTATTGTTTTTCGGGCGCGGGGGGGGGGGGGGGGGGTTCCCATAATTTTTTATGGTTTTTCCTATTTCATCGGTGTTTTGGGGTTAACATTTGCCAGGAGCGTGTGCATTCATGTGAACCTATTGTGTTCACGCGTGAAAGCACAAATGTGCTTCTCAAAAAGTGAAGCACGAATATGTTTTTGCGTGAAGTGAAGTTGTACTTCCACGAGAAGCATTCCACCAAAGAGAAGTATAGGTGTACTTCCGCATGAAGCATAATTGTGCTTCTTGTGTGAATGCACAATTGTGGTTCTTCAAAAGTGAAGCATAGTTACTACTACGGTTTTTGAAGCACAAATTAGTGTATTTTGAATCACGGGTTAGTGTAAAGTTTTGGAACGCGGTTTTGCCAAGAAGAAGTTTGTCGAAACCTATCTACATGGGATATAGACTCAAAGAACTCGACGTGAGAAATGCAATAGTGAAAATGGTTCGTATTATTTTGACGCACGGTTCAAGAGATGACAAGTTTAAAATAATGAATCTATACAAAAAAGCAAAAACCGACCATAACTTCTATGCCGCAACAAGTGACGCACATGTAGTGCTCTGTCACTACCAGAGGTGTGAACATTTTTTACCTGCCATATTTTTTTAATTCTAACATCTTCTAGAAGTTGCGCAAGAAAATTACATTGTATGATTTTTTTTCAAAAAAAATCTCGAATATTCCTGTTGAAATGTGTGTATATTTTTTGAATGTCATGAGTATTTTCTTAATGTTATTTACATTTTTCTACAGTTTTGTGAACATTTCCGTACATTGTTTAAGTTTTTTAATATGCATTGAATATTTTTCAAAAAATAGTATTTTTTAATATATTTGTATATTTCGAAATTTAAAAATAAAAATAAACAAGTGAGTCAATAAGAATGTAACTCGCTACTGGGCTAACCTATTTAGAAGTTCGCGACACCATGTTCGGTCTCGTTATACTCTTTGTCTCGCGATTGCACATGTTCGTCCTCCGTGCTTTCCCATTAACTTCCAAGAGAGATCCTAAACAACGCTCTCAGTACCAGCTTAGCCTCCTGGCGCTCGAAGGGAATGTTGGAAATATGCCCTAGAGGCAATAATAAAAGGGTTATTATTATATTTCCTTGTTCATGATAATTGTCTATTGTTCATGCTATAATTGTATTAACCGGAAACCGTAATACATGTGTGAATACATAGACCACAATATGTCCCTTGTGAGCCTCTATTTGACTAGCTCGTTGATCAATAGATGGTTGTGGTTTCCTGACCATGGACATTGGATGTCGTTGATAACGGGATCACATCATTAGGAGAATGATGTGATGGACAAGACCCAATCCTAAGAATAGCACAACATCATGTAGTTCGTTTTCTAGAGCTTTTCTAATGTCAAGTATCATTTCCTTAGACCATCAGATTGTGCAACTCCCGGATGCCGTAGGAATGCTTTGGGTGTAGCAAACGTCTGGGTGACTATAAAGGTGCACTACCGGTATCTCCGGAAGTGTCTGTTGGGTTGGCACGAATCGAGACTGGGATTTGTCACTCTGTATGACGGGGAGGTATCTCTGGGCCCACTCGGTAATGCATCATCATAATGAGCTCAATGTGACTAAGGAGTTAGCCACGGGATCGTGTGTTACGAAACGCGTAAAGAGACTTGCCAGTAGCGAGATTGAACAAGGTATGGGGATACCAATGATCGAATCTCGGGCAAGTAACATACCGATGGACAAAGGGAATTGTATACGGATTGATTAAATCCCCGACATCGTGGTTCATCCGATGAGATCATCGTGGAACATGTGCGAGCCAATATGGGTATCCAGATCCCGCTATTGGTTTTTGGCCGGAGAGGTGTCTCGGTCATGTCTGCATGATTCCTGAACCCATAGGGTCTACACACTTAAGGTTCAGTGACGCTAGAGTTGTAATGGGAATTGTATGTGGTTACTAAAAGTTGTTCGGAGTCCCGGATGAGATCCCAGACGTCACGAGGAGTTCCGGAATGGTCCGGAGGTGAAGATTTATATATGGGAAATCCAGTTTCGGTCGCCGGAAAAGTTTTGGGGGTTATCGATATTGTACCGGGACCACCGAAAGGGTTCCGGGGGTCCACCGGGTGGGGCCACCTGCTCCGGGGGACCAAGTGGGCTGAACATGGGTGGGAACCAGCCCCCCCTAGTGGGCTGGTGCGCCCCCAAGGGTCCCAAGGCACCTAGGGTTAAAATCCTAGAGGTGGGGGCGCCCCCCCCCACCAACTTGGGGGGCAAGACCCCCCCCCCTTGGCCGCCCCCCTCTAGATGCATCTAGGGGGGCCGGCCTCCTCTCCCCTTTACCCTATAAATAGAGGGGGTGGGAGGGAAGCCGCACCTCAACCCCTGGCGCGGCCCTCCCCCTTCCTACACCTTCTCCTCCTCCACTGAGCTTGGCGAAGCCCTGCCGGAGAACCACGAGCTCCACCACCACCACGCCGTCGTGCTGCCGGAGTTCTCCCTCAACTTCTCCTCCCCCCTTGCTGGATCAAGAAGGAGGATACGTCCCCGGGCTGTACGTGTGTTGAATGCGGAGGCGCCATCCGTTCGGCGCTAGATCGGATCTTCTGCAATTTGAATCGCTGTGAGTACGACTCCATCAACCGCGTTCCTTGCAACGCTTCCGCTTAGCGATCTTCAAGGGTATGAAGATGCACTCCCTCTCTCCCGTTTCTAGCATCTCCTAGATTGATCTTGGTGACATGTAGGAATTTTTTTTGAATTATTACTATGTTCCCCAACAGTGGTATCAGAGCCAGGTCTATGCGTAGATTCTATGCACGAGTAGAACACAAGTAGTTGTGGGCGATGATTTGGTCAATTTGCTTTCTGTTACTAGTCCTATCTTGATTCGGCGGCATTGTGGGATGAAGCGGCCCGGACCGACCTTACACATACGCTTACGTGAGATAGGTTCCACCGACTGACATGCACTTATTGCATAAGGTGGCTAGCGGGTGTCTGTCTCACCCACTTTAGTCGGATCGGATTCGATGAAGAGGGTCCTTATGAAGGGTAAATAGCAATTTTCATATCACCGTTGTGGCTTTTGCGTAGGTAAAAAACGTTCTTGCTAGAAACCCACGGCAGCCACGTAAAACATGCAACAACAATTAGAGGACGTCTAACTTGTTTTTGCAGGGTATGCTATGTGATGTGATATGGCCAAAAGGATGTGATGAATTATATATATGTGATGTATGAGATTGATCATGTTCTTGTAATAGGAATCACGACTTGCATGTCGATGAGTATGACAACCGGCAGGAGCCATAGGAGTTGTCTTAATTTATTGTATGACCTGCGAGTCAGCAAAAACGCCATGTAATTACTTTACTTTATTGCTAACCGTTAGCCATAGTAGTAGAAGTAATAGTTGGCGAGACAACTTCATGAAGACACGACGATGGAGATCATGGTGTCATGCCGGTGACGATGGTGATCATGCCGCGCCTCGAAGATGGAGATCAAAAGCGCAAGATGATATTGGCCATATCATGTCACTTTATGATTTGCATGTGATGTTTATCATGTTTACATCTTATTTGCTTAGAACGACGGTAGCATAAATAAGATGATCCCTAACTAAAATTTTAAGAAATGTGTTCCCCCTAGGTGTACACCCTTGCGGAGGTTTGTTGTTTCGAAGCACCACGTGATGATCGGGTGTGATAGATTCTAACGTTCGCATAGAACGGGTGTAAGCCAGATTTACCCACACGAATCACTTAGGTTGACTTGACGAGCCTAGCATGTACAGACATGGCCCCGGAAGACGAGAGACCGAAAGGTCAAACATGAGTCATATAGTAATGCGATCAACATGGAGATGTTCACCATTGATGACTAGTCCATCTCACGTGATGATCGAACACGGCCTAGTCGATTTGCATCATGTATCACTTAGATGACCAGAGGGGTGTCTATCTGAGTGGGATTTCATTAAATAATTTGATTAGATGAACTTAATTATCATGAACTTAGTCTAAAATTGTCTTTACAACCTATCTTGTAAAACCAATGGCCCACGCTAATGTTGCCCTCAACTTCAACGTGTTCCTAGAGAAAACCAAGCTAAAAGACGATGGAAGCAACTATACGGACTGGGTCCATAACTTGAGGATCATCCTCATAGCTTCCAAGGAAGCATATGTCCTTGAAGCACCGCTAGGTGACGCACCCATTTTCCCAACAACTCAAGACGTTACGAACGCCTGTAAGTCATGTAGTGATGATTACTCCCTGGTTCAGTGCGGCATGCTTTACAGCTTAGAACCAGGGCTCCAAAAGCGTTTTGAGCAACACGGAGCATATGAGATGTTCCAAGAGCTGAGAATGGTTTTCCAAGCTCATGCCCGGGTCGAGAGATATGAAGTCTCCGACATGTTCTTCATTTGTAAGATGGAGGAAAACAGTTCTGTCGGCGAGCATATACTCAAAATGTCTGGGTTGCACAACCGCTTGTCTCAGCTGGGAGTAAATCTTCCAGAAGACTCGGTCATTGACAGAATCCTCTAGTCGCTCCCACCTAGCTACAAGAGCTTTGTGATAAACTTCAATATGCAAGGGATGGACAAGTCCATTCCTGAGTTATATTCAATGCTGAAATCAGCGGAGGTGGAGATCAAAAAGGAACATCAAGTGTTGATGGTGAATAAGACCACTAGTTTCAAGAGAGGCAAGGGTAAGAAGAACTTCAAGAAGGACGGCAAGGGAGTTGCCGCGCCCGGTAAGTTAGTTGACGGGAAGAAGCCAAAGAATGGATCCAAGCCTGAGACTGAGTGCTTTTATTGCAAGGGAAATGGTCACTGGAAGCAGAACTGCCCCAAGTACTTAGCGGATAAGAAGGTCGGCAACGTAAAAGGTATATATGATATACATGTTATTGATGTGTACCTTACCAGCGCTCGTAGTAGCTCCTGGGTATTTGATACCGGTGCAGTTGCTCACATTTGTAACTCAAAACAGGAGCTACGGAATAAGCGGAGACTGGCGAAGGACGAGGTGACGATGCGCGTCGGGGATGGTTCCAAGGTTGATGTGATCTCCGTCGGCACGCTACCTCTACATCTACCTTCGGGGTTAGTTTTAAGCCTCAATAATTTTTATTTAGTACCAGCTTTGAGCATGAACATTGTATCTGGATCTCGTTTGATGCGAGATGGCTACTCATTTAAATCCGAGAATAATGGTTGTTCTATTTATATGAGAGATATGTTTTATGGTCATGCCCCGCTGGTCAATGGTTTATTTTTATTGAATCTCGAACGTGATGTTACACATATTCATAGTGTGAATGCCAAAAGATGTAAGGTTGATAATTATAGTCCCACATACTTGTGGCACTGCCGCCTTGGTCATATTGGTGTCAAACGCATGAAGAAACTCCATGTAGATGGACTTTTGGAGTCTCTTGATTATGAATCATTTGACACGTGTGAACCATGCCTCCTGGGCAAGATGACCAAGACTCCGTTCTCCGGAACAATGGAGCGAGCAACCAACTTGTTGGAAATAATACATACTGATGTATGCGGTCCAATGAGCATTGAGGCTCGCGGTGGCTATCGTTATGTTCTCACCCTCACTGATGACTTAAGTAGATATGGGTATGTATACTTAATGAAACACAAGTCTGAGACCTTTGAAAAGTTCAAGGAATTTCAGAGCGAGCTAGAGAATCAACGTGACAGGAAAATAAAGTTCTTACGATCTAATCGTGGAGGAGAATATTTGAGTCACAACTCACGCCGCCTGGAACACCTCAGCGTAATGGTGTGTCCGAAAGTCGTAATCGCACTCTATTGGATATGGTGCGATCTATGATGTCTCTTACCGATCTACCGCTATCATTTTGGGGTTATGCTTTAGAGACTACCGCATTCACTTTAAATAGGGCCCCGTCTAAATCCTTTGAGACGACACCGTATGAATTATGGTTTGGGAAGAAACCTAAGTTGTCGTTTCTGAAAGTTTGGGGATGCGAAGCTTGTGTCAAGAAACTTCAACCTGAAAAGCTCGAACTCAAATCGGAAAAGTGCGTCTTCATAGGATACCCTAAGGAAACTATTGGGTATACCTTCTACCTCAGATCCGAAGGCAAGATCTTTGTTACCAAGAATGGATCCTTTCTAGAGAAAGAGTCTCTCTCGAAAGAAGTAAGTGGGAGGAAAGTAGAACTTGATGAGGTACCCCCTCTTGAACCAGAGAGTAGCGCAGCACAGGAAGATGTTTTTGTGGTGCCTGCACCGACTAGAGAGGAAATTAATGATGATGATCATGAAACTTCGGATCAAGTTGCTACTGAACTTCGTAGGTCCATGTGCACACGTTCCGCACCAGAGTGGTACGGCAACCCTATCCTGGAAATCATGTTGTTAGACAACGGTGAACCTTCGAACTATGAAGAAGCTATGGCGGGCCCAGATTCCAATAAATGGCTTGAAGCCATGAAATCCGAGATAGGATCCATGTATGAGAACAAAGTATGGACTTTGGTGGACTTCCCCCATGATCGGCAAGCCATAGAGAATAAGTGGATCTTTAAGAGAAGACTAACGCGGATGGTAATGTGACCGTCTATAACGCTCGGCTTGTCGCTAAGGGTTATCGACAAGTTCAAGGAGTTGACTACGATGAGACCTTCTCACCCGTAGCGATGCTAAAGTCCGTCCGAATCATGTTAGCAGTTACCGCATTCTATGATTATGAGATCTGGGAAATGGACGTAGACGGCATTCCTTAACGGTTTCCTTAAGGAAGAATTGTATATGATGCAGCCGGAAGGTTTTGTCAATCCTAAGAATGCTGACAAGGTATGCAAGCTCCAACGCTCCATCTTTGGGCTGGTGCAAGCATCTCGGAGTTGGAACATTCGCTTTAATGAAGAATCAAAGCGTTTGGGTTTATACAAACTTATGGAGAAGCCTGTATTTACAAGAAAGTGAGTGGGAGCTCTGTAGCATTTCTCATATCATATGTGGATGACATACTATTGATGGGAAATGATATAGAACTTTTGGAAAGCATAAAGGCCTACTTGAATAAGTGTTTTTCAATGAAGGACCTTGGAGAAGCTGCTTACATATTAGGCATCAAGATCTATAGAGATAGATCGAGACGCCTCATTGGTCTTTCACAAAGCACACTGACAAGATATTGAAGAAGTTCAATATGGATCAGTCCAAGAAGGGGTTCTTGCCTGTATTGCAAGGTGTGAGATTGAGCGCAGCTCAATGCCCGACCTCGGCAGAAGATAGAGAAAAGATGAGTGGCATCCCCTATGCCTTAGCCATAGGCTCTATTATGTATGCCATGATGTGTGCCAGACCTGGTGTGAACCTTGCCATAAGTTTGGTAGGGAGGTACCAAAGTGATCCCGGAATGGAACACTGGACAGCGGTCAAGAATATCCTGAAGTACCTGAGAAGGACTAAGGATATGTTTCTCATTTATGGAGGTGCCAAAGAGCTTGTCGTAAAGGGTTACGTCGATGCTAGCTTTGACACAGATCCGGATGACTCCAAGTCACAAACCGGATACATGTATATTTTGAATGGTGGGGCAGTGAGCTGGTGCGGTTGCAAGCAAAGCGTCGTGGCGGGATCTACATGTGAAGCGGAGTACATAGCTGCTTCGGAAGTAGCACAGGAAGGAGTCTGGATGAAGGATTTTATCACCGACCTAGGAGTGATTCCCAATGCATCGAGCCCGATGACTCTCTTCTGTGACAAGACTGGAGTTGTTGCCCTTGCCAAGGAGCCCAACGTTCATAAGAAGACCAGGCACATCAAGCGCCGCTTCAACTCCATTCGTGAATATATTCAAGATGGAGACATAGATATTTGTAAAGTACATACGGATCTGAATGACGCAGATTTGTTGACTAAACCTCTTCCACGAGCAAAACATGATTAGCCCAGAACTCTATGGGTGTTCGATTCATCACAATGTAACTAGATTACTGACTCTAGTGCAAGTGGGAGACTGTTGGAAATATGCCCTAGAGGCAATAATAAAAGGGTTATTATTATATTTCCTTGTTCATGGTAATTGTCTATTGTTCATGCTATAATTGTATTAACCGGAAATCGTAATATATGTGCGAATACATAGACCACAACATGTCCCTAGTGAGCCTCTAGTTGACTAGCTCGTTGATCAATAGATGGTTGTGGTTTCCTGACCATGGACATTGGATGTCGTTGATAACGGGATCACATCATTAGGAGAATGATGTGATGGACAAGACCCAACTAAGCATAGCACAAGATCATGTAGTTCGTTTGCTAGAGCTTTTCTAATGTCAAGTATCATTTCCTTAGACCATGAGATTGTGCAACTCCCGGATGCCGTAGGAATGCATTGGGTGTATCAAACGTCACAACGTAACTGGGTGACTATAAAGGTGCACTACCAAATTGGAATTCTTCTGATCCGAGATCCAATAGAAGTTTTGAGGTAAGAGGTACCGTGAGCAGATTTCTTTGTTCGATACCCAGTTTTTCATCTCGCAAGCAAGGAAATTGAAGAATAGCTCAGTATTATTACGTCTCCCTCCGATAATGAGTGGTATTTTCGAAAGTGTCTGTTGGGTTGGCACGAATCATGTAACATCCCAAATTTTCAATTTGGATTGTTATACATAGGTCACTCATGCATATCATATTTTATTGCATTTCGTTTTTGTGATCCTCGAAATTCTAAGCAACTCAAGGACCCACGGAGAGAGTTGGGGATTTCACCGTTTTCATATTTGAATTTTTATCAAATATCGAAACAAGGATCACTTTGGTTTTAACTATTTTTCTCTCCGAAAATATTTCACGTTAAAAATATATGAGAGGAGATAATATGACTTCTCCAAAATAAATGAAATATTGGAGGAAAAATACTAAAATCAACTAATATAGTTTATTTGGATTTTATTGCAATTTTATTTGAATTAGAAAAAATATGCATTTTTGGAAATTGCATTTTAGGGCCAAGAAAATGTTCACCCTATTCTAAATATTTTATTTAGACGGTGAAAATCTGTTTTGGTATTTTTAGATTTTTATTTATTTTTCTAGGATTTATTTTCGGCGGAATATGTTAAAAAAAGTTTCCCCGCCGGACCGAACTGGGCCGAGGCCCAGTTGGCCCAGCCGCCCCGCGCCACCATCTCCCTCGCGGAGATCGCGAGCCGCACGCCGCCGCCCGTCGTGGCCGACTCGGCCACGCCTTCCCCGCCCCCTGCCGCAAGCCGCCTCCCCTCCCCTCCTTAAAAGCCGGCCCGGGGCCCCCCTGGAGCCCCAAGTCGCCAGCCGCCGCCGCCCGCAAGCCGCCGCCTTGCGCCACACGCCGCCGCTGCCACGTCGCCCTCCGCCGCCCCGCGTTTTCCCCGCCTCGCCGCGCCGCCGCCGATCCGATCCAGAGCCGTTCGGTTTTTTTTGGTTTTTAGGTAAAACCTCGGTTTTTTCAAAAACCTAGTTTCGTTTTTTTAGATCGGTTCTTTCGGTTTTTCTCGGTTCGATTAAGTAGCGGACGTTCGTCCGTACGTTCGTTTTAACGAACGCTGTTCATCCGTTAGTCACAGACAGCGAACGTTCGTTCGTTAGCCTGTTCGTCAGTTTTCTTTTTCCAGGGTTTTTCCGCGATTATTTTCGATCGCGATTTCTGCCATGATCTTCGATCTAGTATATCTTTTCGCTCGTTTATCCAAATCAGGTGAAACAAGCGCCTAGATCTTTGTATCGGAACCCTCTTTCTGTTTAACCAACTTGAACAAGATTTTGGTACTGTAAAATTTGACTTTAGTCCAGATTTGTAAACGGATCTTGTTTCTTTCGCAGTTTGAGTTTCGTTGCTCCGTTTGATTTGATTCTTTTTGCAAACCGGAGTTCTTCAGTTGAACTTTCTGGTTAGATCTTCTTATTTGAGTTTTTACCCGTGCATCTTTGCTTGATTACTTATGTATGCTATTGTTTGTTTGCGATAGAATTCCCGGAGTGTGAAGCGTGCTACTACGAGTCTTTAGGTTTTGCAGATCGTCGGCAAGGCAAGTAACACATTGATCATACTCTTTTCATACCTAGTTTTTATGCATTAGTTACAATCCTCAAACATTGCATTATTAGGATGTGATTAACTTGTGGGTATTTGGGAAGTAGATGATGAGGTAGAACCTATTGCCCTATTTATTATTAAACCCCTGGGAGTTACTTCTACGTTATGCTTCTATAGTCATGCTATGCTCGTAGACGTGGATTGGAGTTGAGTGAATTCATGTCAGATGTGAGTTGTTAAATAATGGTTCAACTTAAGGTGGCAACTTTAATACACATCTGGGTGGATTGCTTGTGGGCACCTGGAGAATCCAGTGTTGTCCTAGGATATCCCGGAGTACCCATGTGATCATCCTACGGTCCGCCACCCAGGCTCAAAGGGATCATAAGATTATTCATGCTAGAAACTTCCGTGTGCACCCACAAGCCATTATGGGCTTTGGCATAGTTGAGTATGTTGCGTGACCTCTTTCAGTGGTAGGCTAGCAGATGTAGAGGCAAAGTGGGTGTAACTGTCTACCCAGAGTAAAGAGTGAATGCTTCTGAAAGACTGCATCTCGGTCATCCGTTTCTCAAACACCATGTAGTGCGAGAAATCCAATGGAGGAGATCGAGTCTTGTGGGGAAAAGTGCGCAAACCTCTGCCGAGTGTACAAACTAATCATGGTTAGTCGTGTCCCCGGTTATGGACATCTTGAGTATCTGGTACTTGAATCATTGGTTTGATCTCATCATTCTAAATTAATTTGTTGGGTTGATAATGATTACTTTAATTGGGATTGAGTTGGAGGAACCTTCTCAATGATGTTTCAACCACCATGATAGTTAAATAAAATCTATTCCTTTGTTGTAGGGAAAAATTGGCTTTTCGCAAAAACAATACAACCATAGAGCCTCCACCAGCCATATATGCATGTAGTGATAGCATTTATCTATTCATTGCTCTACTGTGTTATATTGCCAGCATATTCCATGTGCTGACCCGTTTTCGGGCTGCAACATATTACGTTGCAGACTTTTCAGACGAGGAGTAAGGTGCGCTAGGTCATTTGTCATGCACTCAGCTATGCCGTTGGAGTTGATGGACTCACTTTATCTTCCAAGCCTTCCGCTATTATCTTATTTAGATGGCCTTAAGCCATATTTATTATAATAAGTTCTCTTTTGAGACATTCGATGTAATAAGTGTGTGATTGCTACTCTGTTATAAATCCATTCGAGTATTGTGTGTGTCAGCATTACCGATCCAGGGATGACACTGAAGAACAGAGACTTGACCGTCTGAGGTCGGGTCGCTACAAGATGGTATCAAAGCCAGGTTGAATGTAGGACATGACCACTAAGATGAGCCATAGGTCACTCTTCTCTACTCATTTCTGACTCCTCTCCATTTTCTACTCTTTAGGATGGCGGACTCGAGGAACAAGTTTGCACAACCGGATGAAGACACACCCTTTGGACGACACTTGAAGGAAGTCACTAGATACCTGAACATTGGAATACCAAGTTTCACCGGAACGTACACCGCCACTTTACCAGAAGAGGAGCGCTGGATGATCCGAGTTCAAGTTCCATGAAGGACATTCACGCCAGTCACTGAGCCCATAGAGTTTTCCTTCGATGCACCAACCTGGAGTTTAGGCAAGAGCATGGCAGCCCACATCGCCATGGGACGCATCGGCGAAGTTTATCACAAGGATCTTAAGGACACTATCTATCAGATATGTGGGCGGCGAGACGAGCAATGGGAGATGATCAGCACCAGGAAGGACAGGTCCATTGCAGCTTTCATCCAGGAATTAAACCAACACATTTGACGCCAGGAGAACCAGATGTGCGCAGGCATGATAGACTTGAAGAAGGCAATGACCAGGATCTCAGAGCTAGAAGAGGAACTCAAGTCTACACGCGATGGATATGAGGAGGAAATCACGATGCTCGTGGAAAACAATGACGGCTTGATAAGAAAGATAGGAGTATTCCTGGGAGACCCCCGCGCCAGGAGGAGAAGACGACGAACCCAAGGAAATTCGTTCGGAAGACTACATCATCATCAACGACACCGACTCCGACCCCGATGATAGTGACGATGATTATGAAGACGAAGTTGGAGCAGATATCATGGAGTCTTCCACCGATCAAAATTTCTAGATGACCACCATATGAGTAGTAGTATTCCCCCTATATATAGTAGTAGTCCGAGCACTTTTATAACGATAGTTCTAGACCTATTGTATGCCCTTGCTCGATTGATTGAGTGATATGATATGATTGTGTTTGTGTCATGTGCATATGGGTAGTGCTTTCTCCCTAGACATCTTTTCTATTCTAATCTCTCCCCTCTAAACCCATCAGATGCCTCCGAGACACGACACCAGATTTGTCTTCCCACCTGAGATCACCCAGTTGATCCAGCAGCAGAATACCTTGATGCAGATATTAGTTCAGAACCAAGGCAACAACAACAACAACAACAACCTGCCTCCAGTTGACAACTTAGCCCGTTTTCTGAGGTTACAGCCGCCGGTGTTTTCTAGTAGCACCGAGCCAATAGTTGCTGATGACTGGCTACGCAAGATTGGAAGGGAGTTGACCACCGCAGGCTGCACAGATGCTGAGAAGGTGCGTTTTGCCGCACACCAATTGGATGGACCAGCACCTTCATGGTGGGAGAATTACACAGCCACTTTCCCTATAGCCAATATCACTTGGGATCAGTTTCAGCAAGCGTTCCGCACAGCCCATGTCTCAACTGGAGCTATGAGCATGAAGAAGCGTGAGTTTTGCAACTTGCGCCAGGGAAATCGTACTGTGGCTCAGTACGTGGAGGAGTTTAGTAAGCTATCTCGGTATGCCCCTGATGATGTGGCCACAGATGTCGCGAAGCAGGAGAAGTTTATGGAAGGGCTGAATGATGAGATGAGCATGCAGTTGATGGTGTCAACATCTAACAACTACCAGGAGCTGGTAGACAAGGCTCTTATGATGGAAGGGAAGTAGCAGCAGATTGAGAGCCGCAAGACGAAGTATGGACAAGGAAAGTACAATTTTGGAGCTCAACAGAAGCCTCGTTTCACCCCGAACTCGGGAGGACTTACCCATAACCATGGAGGCTACACTCACAATGGAGCTAGCTCGCACAACCACAATGGCCCCAAGAACTGGAATGGGAGTGGAGCAAGCAGTAATCAGAACCGCTCCAATCCAGCCACACCCGCCAAGAAGGACCTAAGTCACATTACTTGTTTCAAGTGCGGGAAGACTGGACACTATGCCACTGAGTGCCCTGAAGCAAAGAATGGTAATGGCAATGGAAGCTCTGGGAAGAAACCCAACCCTTTCAACAGGGGGCAAGTGAACCACGTGAAAGTGGAGGAAGTTGAAGAGCAGCCAGATGCAGTTATCGGTAAGTTTTTGGTTAAGCCATTTACTGCAATTGTTCTTTTTGATACTGGTGCATCGCATTCATACATTTCAAGGGGATTCGTGGATAAGTATAAGTTGCCCACTAAAGTACTTAGGACACCTATGTTAGTAAGCTCACCAGGAGCAGAGTATATGGCAAGTCAAGGATGTTTTCAGATGCCATTGACCATTCGAAGCCATGTTTTCCCCTCAGACCTGATAATTTTGGAGTCACAAGGATTGGATGTGATACTAGGTATGGATTGGCTATCGATGTATGGGGGAAACATCGATTGCGCGAGTAAGTCAATTTTACTCACCACCCCGAAGGGAAAAAGGATCAAGTATGTATCTAGGCATGTGCCTAGGAGGACCCAAGTAAATTCTCTCACGGGAGTTGTTCAGGAGGAAGTGCATGTAGTCAAGGATTACCCAGACATATTTCCAGAAGAGTTACCAGGCATGCCGCCAGATCGAGACATTGAGTTTTTGATAGAACTATTGCCAGGCACCGGACCAATATCAAAGAGACCATACCGGATGCCCGCAAATGATCTAGAAGAGATCAAGAAGCAGATTAAGGAGTTATTAGTGAAAGGTTACATTCGACGAAGTTCATCACCATGGGGAGCCCCAGTGCTCTTGGTTGAGAAGAAGGATGGATCGTTAAGGATGGTTGTGGATTATCGTGTGTTGAATGAAGTGACGATCAAGAACAAGTACCCACTACCGATGATTAATGATTTGTTTGACCAACTGCAAGGAGCAAAAGTGTTTTCGAAGATCGATCTGCGATCAGGATATCACCAGCTGAAGATTCGAGAAAAGGATATACCAAAAACAGCATTCACCAGAAGGCGGGCTATATGAGTATACGGTTATGTCATTTGGACTGACTAACGCCCCTGCCTATTTCATGAGTATGATGAACAAGGTGTTCATGGAGTTCTTGGATAAGTTTCTCGTGGTGTTCATAGATGATATCTTGGTATACTCGAAGAATGAAGAGGAACACAAGGAGCATTTGCATTTAGTTCTCGAGAAGCTCAGGGAACACCAGTTATATGCCAAGTTCAGCAAATGTGAGTTTTGGTTGAAGGAAGTTGGATTTCTTGGACATGTTATATCAGGAGAAGGTATAGTAGTGGATCCTACCAAGGTCCAGTCAGTCACTGAGAGGTTGGCACCCACCTCAGTTGGAGAAATCCGCAGTTTTATTGGACTCGCGGGATACTATCGGAGATTTATTGAGAATTTCTCCAAGATTGTGAAACCTATGACGGCATTGTTGAATAAGGACACCAAGTAACATTGGACTGAAGAATGTGAAGCAAGTTTCTAGGAGTTGAAGAAACGTTTGACTACAGCCCCAGTACTGATTCTGCCGGATATACGCAAGGATTTCCAAGTGTATTGCGACGCCTCTCGCTTAGGACTTGGAGGAGTGCTTATGCAGAACGGAAGATTTGTTTCATGTGCCTCACGTCAACTTCGACCGCATGAGTTGAATTATGCCACGCATGACTTGGAGTTAGCAGCTGTAGTTCATGCGCTCAAGACTTGGAGACACTTTCTTATTGGAAACCGTTGTGATGTGTATACGGATCACAAGAGTTTGAAGTACATTTTTACTCAGAAGGAGCTGAATCTCAGGCAGCGGAGATGGTTGGAGCTCATAAAGGATTATGATATGAAGTTGCACTATCATCCAGGAAAGGACAATGTCGTAGCAGACGCTTTGATCCGGAAGAGTTATGCCAATACCCTCATGAGCGGAGGATTGTGTGGCACCCCGGCTCAGAGAAAACCAGAACGCCCCGTATTCCAGCCCAGAGATCGAGATGAAGTCTTCTGGAATACGACACTGCTTAGCATAGAACAAACCAGCTCTTTATTATTACACGAATATGAGTACAAGGTCTCCGATATTACAATGAATAACATCGGTACGGCGACACTACGCCATCCTCAGTTGCTCTATGCAAGCAGCAGAACAACTCGAAGCAGGGGAATAACTCTAGTAGCGGAACAACGGCGACGGTCGTGAACTCCACTCCGCAGGGACTCTGGCTGGAACGCTTATCCTAGCTCGCACGAACGGAAACCACGACAAGCAAGCAATCAAATCCGGCATGACCTGCAAACTGGCATGACACGCCAGGTCAGTACATTGAATGTACTTGCAAGCTCACAATAACCAGAAGCATTCAAGACAAACAACAGCATGGCAATTACAGGTTAAACAGGAATTATCATGATATCATCAGAATAACATGGCATGACCAACATAAACATGATACAGCTAACACAACATGAACATATTAATCTAACCATACTAGCATGCAACATGATGACACTATATGCACCACTTATTCTGCTCAGGCTACCTTGTAACCAACGCATGCATCACTTACCAACCTCGGACATCACACGATCATCTCAGGATCAAATCAAGCTTGGTATAAACAATACCGTAGTGATCATTAAATGACCACAAGGAGCTTGATCTTTACCCATGATTCTCGCACAATATCACGAATATCCAACAACTCGGTATCCTTGATACCACGGTGATCCTTACAGCGATCAAAACCACGACCAACAATTGGCCCGTGATCCTTACGGCGATCACAATCACGACCAACACTTGGCCCGTGATCCTTACGGCGATCACAACCACGAGTTTTCATTAATCAAGTTATTCTTATTACTGTTGACTCATGGTGTGACCTACTTTCGACCTGGGCCCTTATCCGCGGGCGCGGCTATCGATAGATTTAATATACACTCTGTAGAGGTTAGTACACTGTACCCACACTACGGAACCCATGGCCTCGCACTCCCATTCGGGTGGACCAACGGCATTCCGACAAAAACGATCTACTGCCATGACACTCTCCCGGCCACTCCGACTCACTCCCCTCTGGGCTAAGTCATGGGTGGCCCCGTGTCTACCAAAGACACAACGACCACCGTCGTGGCCCGTCCCACTCTGGGACCCGGATCCAAAACTAACTCAACAACGAGCACACAAGGCTTATGTCCGCCAACCTGATCAGGGTAGCGTGCGCCCGTAACCTTTCCTCATTGGAGGCACCGGCGAGAGGCACAACAATAGACCCAGTTAGGACCGTCCCATACCGGTAAGCGTGGTTGCACTGGTCAGGATCGATTCAGCAGCACCATGACTCAGCCAACAGTTGTCCAAGTTCAATTTAATCCGGTTAACTTGAATGCAAATATGCTGAGCCATGATAAAATAACATGATGCAAATTACAATGCATGAACATGATATCAACATAATCATGAAGGTATCACATACTATCCACCATATCAACAATGAATCATATCCACTGAGCACGACATACTGACTAGCATGAACATCACCAGTACATAAACATGTACTACTAGCAAGCATAAATATATGAAAGGAAATACTAGCAGGTAGAACATGATAACAGAGTACAAGACAACATAGCACAAAAGTGAGCATGCAAATCTAAACATCATCGGAGCAACGATAACCATCTTTTCAACAAGCAAACATTTAATAAAGATTCAAGTTGAAAACCATGGCTACTGCGTGACTATCATGCAAGTGGGTATTGTGGCTTGCCTGGGGATGAAGAAGGCACCGGGGAGAAGTGCGGTGAAGCCGCGGAAAGATTTGCCGGAAACAGTTCTCTCTCTGAGGGGCTGTTTACGCGCAAGGGCAAAAAGGTCATTTTCACATGGTCAAACCATAGTGAAAGCATGACCAACAGAACGGGCTCGACGAAACAAAGAAATAGGCTTTCGAATCACCTTATTTGGAGTTACGGTTGCGGAGTTGTGAAGGGTGGAAGAGCAGGGACTAATCTGTGAAAACTTTATCACCAACGGGTCCCTGAGTGCATAAGGCAGAGGCGCAAAATCCGAAAAACGCTTTCAGAACGGAGAAAACACCTTCTGGACCGCTGTAGATGAAAATACGTTTTCCAGAAGAGGAAACGTATTTTCAGCAAAAGAAGATGGAAATACGCCTTCAGAACAAGTAAATGTATTACTTGGAAAATACATTGTCACTTACGTGACGTGGCAGAGGCGGGGCCGGCTTCAGGGTGGCTGACGAGGGGGTCCCGCGCGCAGGGGAGGGGCCGAGCCACGCTCGTCTTCTTCCTCGCTGCTCCCCCGTGCAGGACAGAAGAAGCAGGGGAGGGGCCGCGCTGCCGGCGACGAGGCGGCCGGCTCAGGCCAGCTCCGGCCCGTACGAGCACACCGGCGGGGTCGCAGGGGACTCACGCACCCGTTCCCACGGCTAGGAGGCGCTGGGGAGGCGCGGGGAGACGGCGAACGGCGGCGACCCGAGGAGCACAGAGAGACGCGGGTGGAGGTGGTTGCCGGCGACCAGGGCACTCCAGCGAGGGCTGAGGGCGTGGGGTGGTTCCCCGGGACGTGGGGGAGGCAGTGGTGGAGTCCAGAGGGAGTGGGAGGGCTTGGACCGGCCGGACAGGGTGGAGGCCAAACGGTGGAGGGCCATGATATGATGATATGAAGGACCATGCAAAATGGCAACTCATTTGGATATGCCTAGCTTGTACCTCCTTCACAAAGCTTCTTTCTGGACGGAAACTTTGGAAAATCATAATTAAATAATTCCTAGGCAAATGAGGTTACATTTTGGCATGGGGCAATGATCTGGACATGAAAAGATGTCCAAGTAGTTTGAGGTCAATTGGGCAAAGGAAAATGACACTTGCTTCACAATGTGCCATTTAGGGCAGAATAGGAAATGAATTATTGGAGGATTATTTTTAACATGGCAATGAAAAGTTTGGCCATATTTGATCAAGATATGACCCAAACAATTTATGAGAATTATTTGGGAATTTATGGAGTGATGTAAATATAAGTTGCTTCACAACCTAAGGCAATATGAGTTATTCCTTTAATAGAAAAGGAATATTCCCAATAAAAAGAATATTGGGATTTGGGCTAGGATGAAAATGACAGGGTCTAGGGAAAGATTTGGGAATGACAAGCCACTCTGGAAACAAAGAAGAGGGCATCTTCTTCAGTTTCCAGACCACAAAGCCACGGAAAAAGAAAACTCAGGCAAAAACCTCGGAGAAACAAAAGAAAAAGAAAGGGCCAAAAATCAGGATGTCACAAACCTTTCCCCCTTAAAGAAATCTCGTCCTCGAGATTTGGTTGCTCAGGGAACAAGTATGAATATTCTGACTTAAGGAAACCGTTTCCAACTCGGGTATCCTTTTTTCCTTTATTGTTGTTCCCATTAAATTTTTATCTGACTGGCCCTGGGGTGGTTCGCATTAATATGTCCATATTCCGACGGATCTTACCTTGCTTGTTCATGCTTATACAGGCTCCAGTTTCTTTTTAGATCTGCTGACTAGCTGACTGTGATTAATTTTCCCAACTAAAATATATGTCTGTCTCACAAGTCCAGGAGTGATTTCCGTTGGGTGTGCCACCTGGCACTGACAACCTTTCCTGTAATGATGATCATAATTTTCTGATGAAAACTCAAGCTCTGACTCATTGCATTAGGTTTCTCCACTAAATGCAGGTCCTTTGGGTTCCAAACAGTGAGTTAAAACATAACTGTTTCCTGACAGATTCTGACACATCGCAGAAGTTTCTGAATCATCTTAACCGGTTCCACTGTCGTCAGTATCGGATGCGTACCAAATATTTGATTGTCTCCTGTCGCAGCCAGCATAAAGGGTTTGGCATGTATGATAATATCTGCAGACTTGACTGACGGTGTTTCTGACGGAAAAAAATTTTCACGACAGGCTATCCATGATGATTCATATAAGTGAGGACTCAGGCTTCCAGACTGTTATTCCTCATGCCGATTACTCATGCTGTAGGCATATCCATGTGGATCAATACTGACTTAGACTGTCCGGGGATCTGCACCATGGGGGTTATGCAACAATTTTCATACCTACATCGCTGGTCTTGCTCCTTCATTTTTGTTTTCTTGGTCTGGATCTTTGGATGAAAGAGCTGGGCCATATTGTTTCTTTGTATGACCATAGGTACTGTCGGTGCAATTTTTCGGCAATCGTAGCTTATCCTCATTTTTCTGACAGGGTAACCCCTTAAATGGCAGGTTCAACACCTCTCAAGTTCTAATTGTTGGGAAATGATCATCCGAAACCCTTGCAAGAAATCGGCAAATAAATCAGTAGCCACCAGAATGGTCGTTACCACTCAGATCTAGGACATTACTGAAATAAATCAACCACGGCTCAGGACGGACGAAAAGCAGCTCAGAGCACGAGACCGAGTCGATAAGAAGAAGGTGGCAGCTCCCTAAAATAGCCAAAAAGCAGCTATAGGGATACTGTCACAAAAAGAAACTCAACAGCTGTACGAGACGGCCAAAAAGCAGCTCAGACTCGTGACAGTCGTTGAAGAGAGAAACAAAAATAGGCATCCATCCCGGATAGCTAGAAATAGCTCAGATCACAGGCGTGGTGCCGTCATTGGAGAAAAAGGGGACAAGGGCTCATCAGGATAATTTTCCAGTTCACAAGTACTTGTATGGAGCTCATTGATGTCGTCAATCCTCATAATCCTTTGTCACACTGTGGTGTATACAGGCTTTCTTCTATTAACCATCCTCACGTGGTTTTCAGATCCTCATCTGAGTGACTTGTAAGATCTCGGTGGTATGCTCACCGCATATATATGAGAATCTGATTCCCGAGACAGACGTGTATTCTGACTGATTCTTGCTTCAGACCAAAATGTTGCGGATCTGATCCTTGGGATTCACTGCCATATGTTGTCAATTCACAGTGTACTACCTTGTACCAATGTCTTACTTAGGAAGACTGGCTGGCTTATGCTTGAAACTTTCATCAGACAGCTTGCTGAAGAAGACTGAATATCGTGCTTCAGAAGCTTACCCCCTTAAAGACTTTGCTGGGGGAAAAGACTCGGGACCTTATGCCGAAAGTCTTCACGGTTGCTTACTGAAGAAGGCAGAGTACCTTGCGCGGGAAATCATCCATGTATCGTACTGAGGAAGATAGATGAATCTTGCCTTGGAAGCTTCACTGGTATTTTGCGAGGGAAGATTGGGTTGCTTACACCAGAAGCTTCTTATTGTGATATGCGGACCGATTTCCACATATACATACCATTTTAATATTTCTGAGGTTGATTTCTTGTATGAAACAGGGTTTTACTGGACTATCCTCCTTTCTGAGTATATGCCATATTTTTGCTTGCTTCCAGGTACATCGAGTTCCAAAATCATCCTCAACGAACAATTAAACTTGTATCTGAGCCATACCTTTGATAATATTCTGTCAACCTTGCACACAATTTATCTTCTTGCTGATTTAATCATTTTGTTCTGATGTGTGCACGCTAATGCAAACTTGATACTAACGGTCCATCCAGGATTTCTTTTGCATCCCGACAAGATATTCCCAATTTCACTGCAGTCAGCTGATAATTCCATTCTGTTTAGCTGAGTTTCCAAATATATGCATTTCTTGCTGACTCTTCGGGTCCAGTGTCGGCTGACGAGCAACTTTAATAGGGGAAAATTTTGTAACACTGAAGGCCCAAAGAAAGGAACAAAAGAAACGACTAAAACAAAAGCACACAAGCATTCTACTAATATAATTAATCAAGCAATCATCACATATTACTGCTACTCACACAATAATTTGCATGCACACCTAAGCACACAAATCTCGCGGAAACTCCGGTATTGCGGTCTAATATGTTGTGACGATGTGCACGAGGACGAATAAATGTGTGGAAGAATTGGTGTAAACGGCACTACACCAAGTGCCAGCTTAGCCAGGTGGCAACCTGAACTAGCTCGGAGGTAAGGACGTACTCGGTAATCATGCAGTGGGACACGAAGGTCGCAACCACATTATTATCAAGCGGACGGAAAAAGATCCGTACTCATCCAAGAAATAGGATAGCGGGGAAAAACTGAGGCTGCTGACATTGCCCTTTCTTGATAACTAAGATCATTAAGGGTTGCCAACACGACAAAATAAAAGAACGATCCGGGATAGGAGCATGTCCATCACCGAAACGATAGACGGGACTGAAAGAAAGACATCGGCGCGATGCCTGAGCACCATTTTTGCAAATAGTGTCGGGATCACTTGGCATCACTCTGCTGGGACAGAAATGACACCAAACACCGAAAGAAAAGGAACTAGAGAAATGCAAAGGTTGAGCTGTAGTGGATCCGAACCGATGCCAGCTAAACTCACCAGATAAACCGTTAGTAACAAAATAATAATCTATATGCATGCTATGCGACAAACAAATGCAGCAATCAAGTGCAACAAACAAACTGGGGTCTATACTACCGCTTTCTAACGTTCGCGCGGTCTAGGGCATCCTACAGCCAGACCTGCTCTGATACCAAGCCTGTTGCACCCCGGCTCAGAGAAAATCGGAACACCCCGTATTCCAGCCCAAAGATCGAGATGAAGTCTTCTGGAATACGGCACTGCTTAGCATAGAACAAACCAGCTCTTTATTATTACACGAATATGAGTACAAGGTCTCCGATATTACAATGAATAACATCGGTACGGCGACACTATGCCATCCTCAGTTGCTCTATGCAAGCAGCAAAACAACTCGAAGAAGCGGAATAACTCTAGCAGCAGAACAACGGCGACGGCGGTGAACTCCACTCCGCAGGGACTCTGGCTGGAACGCTTATCCTAGCTCGCACGAACGGAAACTACGACAAGCAAGCAATCAAATCCGGCATGACCTGCAAACTGGCATGACACGCCAGGTCAGTACATTGAATGTACTTGCAAGCTCACAATAACCAGAAGCATTCAAGACAAACAACAGCATGGCAATTACAGGTTAAACAGGAATTATCATGATATCATCAGAATAACATGGCATGACCAACATAAACATGATACAGCTAACACAACATGAACATATTAATCTAACCATACTAGCATGCAACATGATGACACTATATGCATCACTTATTCTGCTCAGGCTACCTTGTAACCAACGCATGCATCACTTACCAACCTCGGACATCACACGGTCATCTCAGGATCAAATCAAGCTTGGTATAAACAATACTGTAGTGATCATTAAATGACCACAAGGAGCTTGATCATTACCCATGATTCTCGCACAATATCACGAATATCCAACAACTCGGTATCCTTGATACCACGGTGATCCTTACGGCGATCAAAACCACGACCAACACTTGGCCCGTCATCCTTACGGCGATCACAACCACGACCAACACTTGGCCCGTGATCCTTACGGCGATCACAACCACGAGTTTTCATTAATCAAGTTATTCTTATTACTGTTGACTCATGGTGTGACCTACTTTCGACCTGGGCCCTTATCCGCGGGCGTGGCTATCGATAGATTTAATATACACTCTGTAGAGGTTAGTACACTGTACCCAAACTACGGAACCCATGGCCTCGCACTCCCATTCGGGTGGACCAACGGTGTTCCGACAAAACCGATCTACTGCCATGACACTCTCCCGGCCACTCCGACTCACTCCCCTCTGGGCTAAGTCATGGGTGGCCCCCTGTCTACCAAAGACACAACGACCACCGTCGTGGCCCGTCCCACTCTGGGACCCGGATCCAAAACTAACTCAACAACAAGCACACAAGGCTTATGTCCGCCTACCTGATCAGGGTAGCGCGCGCCCATAACCTTCCCTCATTTGAGGCACCGGCGAGAGGCACAACAATAGACCCAGTTAGGACCGTCCCATACCGGTAAGCGTGGTTGCACTGGTCAGCATCGATTCAGCGGCACCATGACTCAGCCAACAGTTGTTCAAGTTCAATTTAATCCGGTTAACTTGAATGCAAATATGCTGAGCCATGATAAAATAACATTATGCAAATTACAATGGATGAACATGATATCAACATAATCATGACGGTATCACATACTATCCACCATATCAACAATGAATCATATCCACTGAGCACGACATACTGACTAGCATGAACATCATCAGTACATAAATATGTACTACTAGCAAGCATAAATATATGAAAGGAAATACTAGCATGTAGAACATGATAACAGAGTACAAGACAACATAGCACAAAAGTGAGCATGCAAATCTAAACATCATCGGAGCAACGATAACCATCTTTTCAACAAGCAAACATTTAATAAAGATTCAAGTTGAAAACCATGGCTACTGCATGACTATCATGCAAGTGGGTATTGTGGCTTGCCTGGGGATGAAGAAGGCACCGGGGAGAAGTGCGGTGAAGCCGCGGAAAGATTTGCCGGAAATAGTTCTCTCTCGGAGGGGCTGTTTACGTGCAAGGGCAAAAAGGTCATTTTCACAGGGTCAAACCATAGTGAAAGCATGACCAACAGAACAGGCTCGACGAAACGAAGAAATAGGCTTTGGAATCACCTCATTTGGAGTTACGGTTGCGGAGTTGTGAAGGGTGGAAGAGCAGGGACTAATCTGTAAAAATTTATCACCAACGGGTCCCTGAGTGGATAAGGCAGAGGCGCAAAATCAGAAATATGCTTTCAGAACGGAGAAAACGCCTTCTGGGCCGCAGTAGAGGAAAATACGTTTTCCAGAAGAGAAAACGTATTTTGAACAAAAGAAGATGGAAATACGCCTTTAGAGCAAGAAAACGTATTTCTTGGTAAATACGTTGTCACTTACGTGACGTGGCAGAGGCGGGGCCGGCTTCAGGGTGGCTGACGAGAGGGTCCCGCACGCAGGGGAGGGGCCGAGCCACGCTCGTCTTCTTCCTCCTGTTGCTCCCCCGTGCAGGACAGAAGAAGCAGGAGAGGGGCCGCGCTGCCGGTGACGTGGCGGCCGGCTCAGGCCAGCTCCGGCCCGGCCGAGCACACCGGCTGGGTCGCAGGGGCCTCGTGCACCCGTTCCCACGGCTAGGAGGCGCTGGGGAGGCGCGGGGAGATGGCGAACGGCGGCGACCCGAGGAGCACAGAGAGACGCGGGTGGAGGTGGTTGCCGGCGACCAGGGCACTCCGGCGAGGGCTGAGGGCGTGGGGTGGTTCCCCGGCACGTGGGGGAGGCAATGGTGGAGTCCGGAGGGAGTGGGAGGGCTTGGACAGGCCGGACGGGTGGAGGCCGAACGGTGGAGGCGGCGGCCGAGCTCGAGGAACACGACCACGGTGCTCTCCGGCGATGGGAAAGTGGTTGGGGTGAGCTGCGGGCGTGAGGGGAACGCGGGGGACAAGTTGGAATGGCGAGGGGATGGCTAGGCACATCGGGGAGGAGCGAACTCCGGCGATGGCCGAGACGAACACGGCAAAGAACAGCGAGATTTGGCGATTCCAGAGGGCAAATGAGGCGAGGGAGGGATGGATGAGCTGCGGGAGGGCTCGGGGCACGCTTATATAGCCGCGGGGAGGCTTCTCGAGCTCACGGGCGAGCTCCCGACCAAGCATTAATGGAGGGCAATGGTTGGGCATGGCACGGGCATGGACCTAGCGACGTATTCATGGAGAACCACGACGAAGCAGCGATGCAGGGCGATGCAGAGGCTCACGGGGCAGCTAATAGACATGGTTTGAGGTCGAGACAAGGAGGGAGGAGACGAGCATAGTGGCCGGAACAAGCCAGAGCACGCCTGCAGCCATGACGCAAGCGTGATGACCACGCGCACTGGCGCAAGCGGCGCTCCTTGGCGTGGCCAACCATGTCCAGTGGATGGACCTTGGTGCCCTTAGTCCAACTGAAGAAATAAATCGGTCCAGGGGCAAAGAAGAGATTTGCACTTAGCTCCAAAAGTAAATCAGTAAGAAGGTGTTTGTAACTTGTTGTGGTTAAACCAGCTTGGTAACATGGTAAAGTGTTTGTATGGTGATGATCACACACTAAGGTGATGCTGATCGCCAAAATCCAGACTAAGAGGAGGAGTTTAGAGGGTGGTTGCTGTAGAAAGTGCCATAATGGACAGAAATGGGAATTTGGATGATGCACTCACATAGTTGCACCGATTGAGCTGAAAATGGTTATGGCCCAATGATTTGAAGATATTAAGATTCCCAAGGAGTTTCATGCCATTTGGATGAACCAAAATAGCACTTGCTTCAGAAAGATTTATTCTGACCAGAAACTTGGAAAAATTCCACAGGGCAAATGGTCAAAGGGATTGAGCCACAACTTGGTGGGGCGAAGTTATATAGATACCAGAAGGTCTAAAAAATTGGCAGCCATAATGGAGCAAGATAAAATATACTTGCTTCACAAACTGAAATTTTGACCAGAAACTAAGAATTGAAGATGAGCTCACATGGTGGCATGACATGAGCTCAACTTTGGTGGAGGGCCATGATATGATGATATGAAGGACCATGCAAAATGGCAACTCATTTGGATATGCCTAGCTTGTACCTCCTTCACAAAGCTTCTTTCTGGACAGAAACTTTGGAAAATCATAATTAAATAATTACTAGGCAAATGAGGTTGCATTTTGGCATGGGGCAATGATCTGGACATGAAAAGACGGCCAAGGAGTTTGAGGTCAATTGGGCAAAGCAAAATGACACTTGCTTCACAATGTGCCATTTAGGGCAGAATAGGAAATGAATTATTGGAGGATTATTTTTGAACATGGCAATGAACAGTTTTGCCATATTTGATCAATATATGACCCAAACAATTTATGAGAATTATTTGGGAATTTATGGAGCGATGGAAATATAGGTTGCTTCACAACCTAAGGCAATATGAGTTATTCCTTTAATAGAAAAGGAATATTCCCAATAAAAAGAATATTGGGATTTGGGCTAGGATGAAAATGACAGGGTCTAGGGAAAGATTTAGGAATGACAAGCCACTCTGGAAACAAAGAAGAGGGCATCTTCTTCAGTTTCCAGACCACAAAGCCACGGAAAAAGAAAATTCAGGCAAAAACCTCGGAGAAACAAAAGAAAAAGAAAGGGCCAAAAATCAGGCTGTCACAGATTGCCAAAGGAATTAGCAGAAGATCTCAGGGAGCTTCATTTGGAGATTGTTCCTAGAGGTTTTGTTGCAGCGATGGAAGTTCAGTCTACATTGATGGGAAAGATTCGTGAAGCTCAGAAGGATGACAAGGAAATTGCCGAGATAAAGGAGAAGATGAGTGAAGGAAAAGCCAAAGGTTTTTGTGAGGATGAACACGACACCTTGTGGTTTGAGGACCGTGTATATGTGCCAAATAATGCAGAGATCAGGAAGTTGATACTTCAGGAAGCTCATGACTCGCCATACTCGATACACCCCGGAAACACCAAGATGTATTTGGATTTGAAGGAGTGTTTCTGGTGGACTGGTATGAAGAAGGATATAGCTGAGTATGTAGCGGTATGTGATGTATGTCAAAGAGTGAAGGCAGAACATCAGAAGCCAGCAGGACTACTGCAGCCTATGCCGATACCCGAATGGAAGTGGGACCAAGCTTGGCATGGATTTTATCACCGGATTACCCAAGACCCGATCGGGATATGATTCTATCTGGGTAGTAGTTGATCGCTTGACCAAAGTGGCTCACTTTATCCCAGTGAAAACCACTTATACCAGTGCAAAGTTGGCCAAGATATACATGACCAGGATCGTATGTCTGCACGGAGTTCCGAGGACCATCGTATCAGATAGAGGAACACAGTTTACTTCAAAGTTTTGGCACCAGCTGCACCAGACTCTGGGAACCAGGCTGGAGTTCAGTACCGCTTTTCACCCGCAGATAGATGGACAGACCGAGAGAGTCAATCAGATTCTGGAGGACATGTTGAGAGCTTGTGCGCTAGATTATGGATCCAGTTGGGGTGATAACTTGCCATACGCGGAGTTTTCATACAACAATAGCTACCAGGCCAGTTTGAAGATGGCACCGTTCGAAGCCCTGTATGGAAGAAGATGCCGAACACCGTTGATATGGGATGAAGTTGGAGACCGCCAGTTGTTTGGACCGGATTTGATTAAGGAGTCTGAAGAGAAGGTTAAGCTGATTAGAGATAGACTGAAGGTAGCTCAGTCCCGACAGAAGAGTTATGCAGATTCAAAATGCAAGGAGGTAGTCTATGAAATCGGAGACAGAACATATCTGCGAGTGTCACCTTTGAGAGGAGTGAAACGTTTTGGAGTTAAGGGAAAGTTAGCCCCGACATTTGTAGGACCATACCGTGTTTTGGAACGCATGGGAGAGGTTGCTTACAAGTTGGAGTTACCCGAAGGACTGTCAGGAGTTCATGATGTGTTTCACGTTTCTCAGTTGAAGAAGTGTCATGCTGAGATGGCCAATATTCCTCTGAGAGATACAGTGCCCTTGGAAGCGATTCAGTTGGACAGTGATTTGACTTATGAGGAGAAACCTGTCAAGATTCTCGAGTTTGCCAGCCGAGTTACTCGCAGCAAGGTTATCAAGTTTTGCAAAGTTCAGTGGAGCCACCATACCGAGGATGAAGCCACCTGGGAATGAGAGGATGATCTACGGAAGGACTACCCACACCTATTTTCTAGCCAACCCGAATCTCGAGGACGAGATTCATCTTAAGGGGGGTAGGTTTGTAATATCCCAAATTTTCAATTTGGAATGTTATACATAGGTCATTCATGCATATCATATTTTATTGCATTTCGTTTTTGCGATCCTCAAAATTCTAAGCGACTCAAGGACCCACGGAGAGAATTGGGGATTTCACCGTTTTCATATTTGAATTTTTATCAAATATCGAAACAAGGATCACTTTGGTTTTAACTATTTTTCTCTCCGAAAATATTTCACGTTAAAAATATATGAGAGGAGATAATATGACTTCTCCAAAATAAATGAAATATTGGAGGAAAAATACTAAAATCAACTAATATATTTTATTTGGATTTTATTGCAATTTTATTTGAATTAGAAAAAAATATGTATTTTTCAAAATTGCATTTTAGGGCCAAGAAAATGTTCACCCTGTTTTAAATATTTTATTTAGACGGTGAAAATTTGTTTTGGTATTTTTAGATTTTTATTTATTTTTCTAGGATTTATTTTTGGCGGAATATGTTAAAAAAAGTTTCCCCGCCGGACCGAACTGGGCCGAGGCCCAGTTGGCCCAGCCACCCCGCGCCGCCGTCTCCCTTGCGGAGATCGCGAGCCGCAGGCCGCATCGTCGCTGACTCGGCCACGCCTTCCCCGCCCCCTGCCGCAATCCGCCTCCCCTCCCCTCCTTAAAAGCCGACCCAGGGCCCCCCTGGAGCCCCAAGTCGCCAGCCGCCGCCTCGCCGCCTTGCGCCGCCGCCGCACGCCGTCGCTGCCGCGCCGTCCCGCGTCGCCCCACGCTTCCCCCGCCTCGCCGCGCCGCCGCAGAAGCCGCCTGAGCCGCCGCCGCCGATCCGATCCGGAGCCGTTCGGTTTTTTTTGTTTTTAGGTAAAACCCCGGTTTTTAAAAAAAACCTAGTTTCGTTTTTTTAGATCGATTCGTTCGGTTTTTCTTGGTTCGATTAAGTACTGGACGTTCGTCTGTACGTTCATTTTAACGAACGTTGTTCATCCGTTAGTCACAGACAGCGAACGTTCGTTCGTTAGCCTGTTCGTCAGTTTTTCATTTTCCAGGGTTTTTCCGCGATTATTTTTTATCGCGATTTCTGCCCTGATCTTCGATCTAGTATATCTTTTCGCTCGTTTATCCAAATCGGGTGAAACATGCGCCTAGATCTTCGTCTCGGAACCCTCTTTCTGTTTAACCAACTTGAACAAGATTTTGGTACTGTAAAATTTGACTTTAGTCCAGATTAGTAAACGGATCTTGTTTCTTGCGCAGTTTGAGTTTCGTTGCTCCGTTTGATTTGATTCTTTTTTGCAAACCGGAGTTCTTCAGTTGAACTTTCTGGTTAGATCATCTTATTTGAGTTTTACCCGTAGATATGTGCTTGATTGCTTATGTATGACATTGTTTGTTTGCGATAGAATTTCCGGAGTGCGAAACGTGCTACTATGAGTCTTTAGGTTTTGCGGATCGTCAGCAAGGCAAGTAACACATCGATCATACTCTTTTCATAGCCAATTTTTATGCATTAGTTCAATCCTCAAACATTGCATGATTAGGATGTGATTAACTTGTGGGTATTTGGGAATTAGATGATGAGGTAGAACCTATTGCCCTATTTATTATCAAACCCCTAGGAGTTACTTCTACGTTATGCTTATATTGCCATGCTATGCTCGTAGATGTGGATTGGGGTTGAGTGAATTCATGTCAGATGTGAGTTGTTAAATAATGGTTCAACTTAAGGTGGCAACTTTAATACACATCTGGGTGGATTGCTTGTGGGCACCTGGAGAATCCAGTGTTGTCCTAGGATATCCCGGAGTACCCGTGTGATCATCCTACGGTCCGCCACCCAGGCTCAAAGGGATCATAAGATTATTAATGCTGGAAACTTCCGTGTGCACCCACAAGCCATTATGGGCTCTGGCATAGTTGAGTATGTTGCGTGACCTCTTTCAGTGGTAGGCTAGCAAATGTAGAGGGAAAGTAGGTGTAACTGTCTACCCAGAGTAAAGAGTGAATGCTTCTGAAAGACTGCGTCTCAGTCATCCGTTTCTCAAACACCATGTAGTGCGAGAAATCCAACGGAGGAGATCGAGTCTTGTGGGGAAAAGTGCGCAAACCTCTGCCGAGTGTACAAACTAATCATAGTTAGCCGTGTCCCCGGTTATGGACATCTTGAATATCTGGTACTTGAATCATTGGTTTGATCTCATCATTCTAAATTAATTTGTTGGGTTGAGATTACTTTAATTGGGATTGAGTTGGAGGAACCTTCTCAATGATGTTTCAACCACCATGATAGTTAAATAAAATCTATTCTTTGTTGTAGGGAAAAATTGGCTTTTCGCAAAAACAATATAATCATAGAGCCTCCACCAGCCATATATGCATGTAGTGATAGCATTTATCTGTTCATTGCTCTACTGTGTTATATTGCCAGCATATTCCATGTGCTGACCCGTTTTCGGGATGCAACATATTACGTTGCAGACTTTTCAGACGAGGAGTAAGGTGCGCTAGGTCGTTTGTCATGCACTTAGTTATGCCATTGGAGTTGATGGACTCACTTTATCTTCCAAGCCTTCCGTTGTTATCTTATTTAGATGGCCTTAAGCCATATTTATTGTAATAAGTTCTCTTTTGAGACATTCGATGTAATAAGTGTGTGATTGCTACTCTGTTAAAAATTCATTCGAGTACTGTGTGTTTCAGCATTACCGATCCAGGGATGACAATGAAGCACACAGACTTGACCGTCTAAGGTCGGGTTGCTGCAAATCGAGACTGGGATTTGTCACTCTGTATGACGGAGAGGTATCTCTGGGCCCACTCGGTAATGCATCATCATAATGAGCTCAATGTGACTAAGGAGTTAGCCACGGGATCATGTGTTACGGAACGAGTAAAGAGACTTGCCGGTAACAAGACTGAACAAGGTATGGGGATACCGACGATCGAATCTCGGGCAAGTAACATACCGATGGACAAAGGGAATTGTATATGGGATTGATTAAATCCCCGACATCGTGGTTCATCCGATGAGATCATCGTGGAACATGTGGGAGCCAATATGGGTATCCAAATTCCGCTATTGGTTATTGGCCGGAGAGGTGTCTCGGTCATGTCTGCATGATTCCCGAACTCGTAGGGCCTACACATTTAAGGTTCGGTGACGCTAGAGTTGTAACGGGAATTATATGTGGTTACCGAAAGTTGTTCGGAGTACCGGATGAGATCCTGGACGTCACGAGGAGTTCCGGAGGTGAAGATTTATATATGGGAAGTCCAGTTTCAGTCGCCGAAAAAGTTTCGGGGGTTATCGGTATTGTACCGGGACCACCGAAAGGTTCCGGGGGTCCACCGGGTGGGGCCACCTGCTCCGGGGGACCAAGTGGGCTGAACATGGGTGGGAAGCAGCCCCCCTAGTGGGCTGGTGCGCCCCCCAAGGGGCCCAAGGCGCCTAGGGTTAAAACCCTAGAGGTGGGGGCGCCCTTCCCCCCCCCCCCACCAACTTGGGGGGCAAGCACCCCCCCCTTGGCCGCCGTCCCCCCCCCTCTAGATGCATCTAGGGGGGCCGACCCCCTCTCCCTTCACCCTATAAATAGAGGGGGGGGCAGCCGCACCTGAGCCCCTGGCGCAGCCCTCCCCCCTCCTACACCTTCTCCTCCTCCGTTGAGCTTGGCGAAGCCCTGCCGGAGAACCACGAGCTCCACCACCACCACGCCAGCGTGCTTCCGGAGTTATCCCTCAACTTCTCCTTCCCCCTTGCTGGATCAAGAAGAAGGAGACGTCCCCGGGCTGTACGTGTGTTGAACGCGGAGGCGCCGTCCGTTCGGCGCTAGATCGGATCTTCCGTGATTTGAATCGCAGCGAGTACGACTCCATCAACCGCGTTCCTTGCAATGCTTCCACTTAGCGATTTTCAAGGGTATGAAGATGCACTCCCTCTCTCTCGTTGCTAGCATCTCCTAGATTGATCTTGGTGACACGTAGTAAATTTTTTGAATTATTACTACGTTCCCCAACAAGGAACACCTAGCAGGGCGGTCAGCAAAAACTTTGATCGATCGAACGGGGCGCTTCGAACGAGATGCGAAGCAGTCGTTCGCTCGATCACCTCTAGGTGCTTGGTTGGTTGACTGGTTGGCCAGTTGACCGCTGACTTTTGAAAAGGTTCCCGAGGGTTGAAAAAATTATTAATCTGAAAATAGTTCCTAATTTCTTTGAAAATAGTCGCAAAATATGAAAATGTTCACAAAAGGAAAAGGTTTGTGAATTTGAGAAAAGTTCATGGAATTGAAAAAGATGGTGAATTTGAAAAGTTCAAGGAATTTGAAAAAATTCACAAACTTGAAGATATTAACGGATTTAAAAAGAGTTAGTGAATTTGAAAAGTACAGGAACTTGAAAAAACTATTATGTGATTTTCAAAGAGTTCATGAAATTTGAAAAAATCACACTATTTTGCAAGAAAAAAAATCATGTGCTAAAAATTTCATGAATTTGGAAACAAATTTACGAAAAAACGAAGCAAAGAAAGGAAAAAAGTAAAATGGAAAAGGGAAAATCAAAATAAAAATAAAAAGAAAGAGAAGAAAAGAGGGAAAACGAAGAAAGAAACAAAGAGGAAACTGAAAAAAAACACAGCTGGAAATCATAGGAAAAAAACTCAAACGGGGAGTGCCGTGGTTCCTATTTGGCGCATAGGTATGGTCGGCCCAGTGTATGGCCGGCCACATTTGGTTTTTTCCAACTGGTTTGGGGAAGCATGTCGAACCTTCTATGAATCATTTTTTTAAAAACAATTCTTTGTTTTGTTATTCTCGTTTTACTTTCTCTTATATTTTCATTTTTAATTTTACCTTATATTCTTTCTTCTTGTTTCAATATTTTAATTCATTTCAAAATTTGTTAAATTACTTTTTTCTTTACCTTTGCCTTTGCCCTTTTCATTTACATTTTCGTTTTGATTTTTTTATTTCCTTTCATTTAATTTTTCAAAAAAATTAGATAGTTTTTTCAAATTCGCAAACATTTTTCAAATTTCTAATTTTTTTAATAGACAATGATTTTTAAATTTTTGTGAAATTCTGTTAAAATTTGTGACCACTATTTTCTTTAAAATATAAGAATTTCTTGAAATGCATGATTCTTTTATGAATTCATTTAAAAATTAAATCAGCATATATTTGCCAAAATCTTTGATTTGTCTTAAGTTAGGGAACAAATTTATATTCACGCACATTTCTAGAAGTTTGTGACCATTTTTTATAAATTAAACAACATTTTTATATTTACGAACAATATTTTTTATTTCCCTCACATTGTTTTTGAAAATCATGAACATTTTTTGAATAGCCGGACATTTTTTTAATCCATAAACATTTAGTTTCCCAAGCATTTTTAAAAATCATAAACATTTTTTGAATTCGCTAACATTTTCTGTTTTTTCATTCGTTTTTCTCATATTTTTCTATTTGAAAAAACTTGGGAACGTTTTGAGAACCCGGTTTTTCCCCACCAGTTTTGCGGACTTCTAAACCCTGAACAGAGAGAAACACACCTGTGCAAGCCCAGTAAGACGACTTAATGGGCCGGCCTGCACGTGATATGCGCACAGTAAATTAAAAAAACATCTCAAAAAAAGTAAATTGAAAAAAACAGAGCGGCCAGCATGCGTAGTCTGCCCCTTTATGATCAAGGCTCCTTTTTTTGGTAGGGCGAAATGACTTCTGAATATGCATACCAGTAGAAACACACATGTTAGCATTGATTCAGTCGATCGAGATCATCCAAATTAACTGATCCAACTGCTCAGAACATAAGTTGGAGCCTTATGCAACAATTTTCTAAGTTCACCAACTAAACTGTCTAAGTGCACCAACTAATTTATTTTCAATGTTATGTGCAAGGTGATTTGATTTATTTTCTCTGCTGTGTATGTTAATACATATTTCTTGATGTATGCCGGGGCAAGGTCTGTAGTTCATTTACCACCTAGGTGCCTTGCCTTTGTTTTTTTAAGATAGCATAATTCTGAAAGTGTTAACACAGTAAAAACATATGCCAGAGAACACTTTTGAAAAAAATTACCAGTAAATGACACGTATTACTCAAATTCGGTAAAACTTAAGAGTCATGCGCGCATCCCATACTGAAACACAATACCAATTTGGGTGTTTAACTTGGAACGCTCACAAGTTCCTTAACCATTCATTCAAGCGCAAACTAGCTAGTGTTGTAAAAATTGCGACTAAAATAACATTTGAAAAATGCTGAATCGAGATACAATGCATGTCACATATACATGTTTTCCCTTTTGTCTTACTGACTATTTTAAAGGAGTCTAGTTTGACATCACCGTTGGCTTTCACTAAACAAGGTACAGGATCTATCACTCACATGCCGAACACTACGGACGACAGCAGAGTTTTGAACGATATCATCGCATTGACCGCCTGGATTTAAAAGAACCCAGGTGTGTTGCGTGGCTCGCTACTTTTGCTGCAAATCGAAATTAATCTGTTCTCGTTGACATTGCCTGCCTGTCTCGCACGCACTATCATTTGGTGCTTAATAATTCGGATACGGATCCCGTTTAATTAGACACCCTAAGCAATCAAGTCCAGCTGTGATGTGGCCATCATGCGAATGATTAGCTTGATTTCTGAGGATGCTTTTCCGTAAAACTGAACACCGCACTCTTGATTTCCAGCTTGAAGCTGCCTGGCTCTTTCTGCGAGGATGGTCGATGTATTTTCCTTAAGAAATTATTAGTAATAAAAATGGGCAATGGGTGGTTGGAAAAAAAGCATAAGCATGGTTGCTTCACAAAAGATGGTGTCGAATCCCCGGAAAATATATCTTCAACGATATGCTAATTCCGAACACTGCAGCTACCGTTCTCTGAATATTCGCCATAAACATCACGCTCCAGTGTTCTTCTCGACTGACCATTTCAGCAGTTGACATGGATCGGACACCGTTGGGTTTTGATTAAACAAGCAAGGTGATCTCTCGCATGACAAGCACTACGTACGCGGGAGGAACATAGCTGACAAAAGATTTTGAAAGAGCTATACTATCTGACTGACCGGCCGCCGGGGTTTATAAAAGAATTAATCCAGGTGCTATGTTTTTTCCACTCGGCCGTTGACACTGCCGGCCTGTATCATATTCACGCTGTTATCTCCTGATTAATCAATCCGGATACGGATCCGGCTTACTCGCACTAAACAATGCGTCCTAACTAATGATTTGCTTGTGCCCTCTTCGATGGCTTCGAGCCTGCCTATTGGTGCAGAGCTGTGGATCGACAGGCCACTGATTCCAGCTTGCAGGTGGGATCGTGGAGATGGTGAGGCGGTGATATGGAATCATGGACTGGATTAGATCAGTGCCGCGTCGTGTCCACGGCACTGAGCGGTGATGTGCCCATGTACGGCGACCCGTACGGCATCCCACAGGGCGTTTCCTCGCAGGTGGAACGGCGGTGAGATAAGAATACCGGGGCAGGCAGGCATGGCGGCGTCGGTACAGCATGTGAGTTGTGAAGCTAGCAGGTGCCGGCAGGGCAAACGGTAGCGATCGGCAGCGGAGATGCCGATTCGGGGGATAATTCTTGGTCGGCGCTCCAGGCATGCATCGCGCTTGCCGTCGGCGGGAGCGGAGGTGCGGAGCTGTGCCGGTGCCGACACGCCTTTGACCTCGCTGCACTGCGCGCTACGTGATCAGACTGACGCTTGTATTCCTGATGAATAGTGACGGTGGTAATGGAGATTCCATCGAGCTACCCTGCGCGCGCGCGTCTGATCTGATCTCCACTGGTACTGCAAATATCGCCAGTCTCGTACCGGGCGCCGCGGCACGCTTTAGGAAAGGAAGGGAGGAATCTTTGTGGCTTTCGATGACAACTTGGCATGGCCCTTCCCCCAGATCAGCGTATCTGCAGATTGCAGTAGCTGGTCATCAGTCATGGCCTACTCGTGCCAGGAGAGATTCTCCCGCCAAACGAGGCTCTCTACTCTAGGCCAGCAGAGGATACGATACGATTCCCCGTCAGTCACCAAACCACTTTCTTTCTGTTCTTTTCTGCTGATTCGGATAGGAAACGGTGCCAAGCATGTTGCCGCCATACAATATGCTTCCTGTCCCTGATCCGTTCAAGTTGGATTGTGTGCTCTTTCCCAGACGATTGATTATTCGGATGCTGCAACTTCCCGGACAGAGTAGCAGAATGAAAAGAAAAGAAAAGAAAAGCAGATACGGTTCTCGACTTCCGAAACTCATATTGTGAGAAAAGAAAAGAAAAGAAAAGAAAGGCAAAGGCAATCCCTATTCCCTACTTGCCAAATGGATCAGGCAAATGGATTTGAGGTGTCATTGTAGGCTGCGTGTTGTGTGCGCCTCCACCATTCATGTTACTCCGTCGCACCACCATGCCCATTTGAGTTTCAGTTTCACTTTGTGTTTTCTTTTCTCACCACATTGTTTATTTGAAGTAAGCAAATGCAACTAGCAAGATAGCCACGACAAACTTCCATGAAACAATATCTAGGGGCTTATTCACCCTGTCGAAAAAAAAAATCACCTTTATTTGAGAAGCTCCATCTGCCTCATTAATTTTCTATAAACAAGAGTTCGGGGTCTTGCTCTATCGTCATTGGTGCCAAAAGGCTTTGGTTGTGTGTTTTTCGTAAATCACGTTGGAGGGGTTTTGTAGTAGAAATGTATGTTCTCTCACTCTTAATATCCTCTTTTGTCTTGTCTTGATTGTGAATGTATTCTCTTGTTGGTATAGTCAGGCAGAATACTTGGGGAATAAGCTATCTACTACGATTAGATCTGCTTGCTGGCTTGGAGTCGACATGTGAGTAGGAGTAGAAATAAAGTTAGTCATGTGTTAGCCCAAATGGGACTTTCGATCCCTCGTATTGCTGTTTGGTTGCGGAACGGACCTGATGAGATTCGCACCTTATGCCAGCAGGATTGTGATGAGCTACCCTAGTTAAGCCAATCATTTCTATTCGCAAAAAAAAAAAAGATGTGTGCTTGTTGGCTTGGAGTCGACACCTATTTCAAGCGTCATTGACCGGATAGATGAGTATTATTCAGACATTGTATAAAGTCCTTGGTTTTCGCTCTCTCTTTTTGCTTGTGTTTATTTTTTTAGTAGGCACAATGTCTTACGTAATTTTTGGTTTATTTATGTTAGTAATTCTAAAAACGAGTTTGAATGGGTTAACCACTATGGTGTAAACGTTACGTTAACATATAATTTTGTGGTTTTCAACCAAATAGTTGAACCATTAGATCAAATTGGATGATGAGTTTGACACGTGATTGGTTATGTTGTTGTTCTAGAAACAACTTTCAACTGTGGGTGTCCATAAAAATATGATCGGCATTCCGAGTAAGTAAGGTGCATACAAGGGCCTTCTATCTAAGGTCGTCGCACGTAGACAAAGTTGGTACGATGATGCTTTTTAAATAGGTACAGCCACTTCGAGAGAGCCCTGATAGTCCTATGTTAGGAAGGGGGTGAGGGAGGTGTGATCTCAGGCCCGAGCACTGGTAGAAAAAAGCCCTTTAGTCCCGATTCGCAACAGCCTTTAGTCCCGGCTGTGCAACCGGGACTAAATATGCGCGACTAAAGACCCCCCCCCCCTAGTCGCGCCTCTTACGGACCGCGACTAAAGGCTTTAGTCCCGGTTCTTGTGGCTGATCGGGACTAAAGGCCCGTCCACGTGGGCGCCCGTGGTCCGTCGGGGCGGAGGACCTTTAGTCCCGGTTCTCGTGGCCAACCGGGACTAAAGGGCTCCTCCGCAGGTTTAGGGTTTTAGCCCCCCTAAACCTGGTTTCTTTTTAGTTTGGAGTGTTTTATTTCTTTTATATTATATTTTGTGTTTTATTTTAATTTTGATAAAGTTTCAGTACACATATTTTACGCTACTATATACATGCATATGAAATTTCAAACAAGAAGAATTCAAGAGGAATATATAATATATATTCAATCTCGGGTGACCATATACAACTTCGAACAAGTTTCCATACACAATTAGGATGGATGACCATATACAACTTCGTACAAGTTTCAATCTCGGGTATGCATATAAATTTCTTCGTCCTCGGTATAGTGTTCTCCTTTAGGATTGATGACTTCCCTCATGAAAAATCCTGCTAATTCTTCTTGAATTGGTCGGAAGCGAGCTTCTGGACTAAGCCTCCTCCGCAAGTTATCCGTCGCGTTCCGCACGCTATCCGATGCCTTCCGCTCCGTGGTGTGTCTCCGGATGTTCTCACAAACATAGTATCCACATAGATTGGTCCCCGGTGGCTGCTTATCCACATTAACTAACCTTCTGAAATCTAGCTCATGTTTGAATTCACCGACAATTTCTTCTGAGAACCGTCTCCAAACCCTACAGGGCAAAGAAAATTAAATGAATAAGGAAGTTATTAGTTACTTGATATTAGGAAATGAACGAAAGAGACCGATCGATATAGAGCTCAAATGATTGAAAATAATTACTTTTGCAGCATTTTTCTCATGTCGGCCCAACGCTTTGGATCCGAATCCATAGAGTCCATGATTAGAACTCTGGAGGTGTGAAGTTCAATATTTAGCAGAATCCAGTGGAACCTGCGGACACGTTACATGCACAGTCATGCATAACTCATCGATTAGACATACCATGCATGGAGTAAACAAAAGAGAATGGGCACAAGAGAGAAACACTCACCCAAAATGGTAAGGAAATAGAATATGACTTTTGAGTTGATGCTTTCTAAGAAACTTGTACAAGTCTTTCTCCACGTCTTCGGGGTGATGTTGTAACACATGTCCATTAACGATATGTGGGTCAATGAACCCAACATCATGGATGTTTCTTATTTTGCATTCCCAAATCTTCAATCTGCATAATAGCGTACGCAACAATATAGTTAGGACAATATATATATATAGTGCAGGCAATGAAGAACGAGATGAGGTAGAAATAAATCACTTACAGAACGTAGCAACTCAGCATAGATTTGTCGAGGTCGCGCAGATTGAACAGCTGGAACAATTCACTCATATGAACTTCTACAGAGTACCGTTTGGTGTGATGCTCATCTGTAACATCCGCATAAACATATTCTTTGTCGGCCCATGTTATGAATTGCTTGTACCAACGTAGCAGATTTCGCATTTGTGGTGGTAGACTCTTTTCCCGCGCAGGCTCGACGAGAGGCCCATTCCGCACATATTGTAATGCTATCTCACATACTGGCGCATCCTCAAGGCCTAAGAAGGCACGAAGAGTCAAACCCATCTCGGACGCTTGTTTCATGGCACCCGCTACAGTCAATCCAAGTGCTGCCGCAGCTGCTATGATCTCGGGGTCCTCTTCCGGACCGGCTTTCACTATGAGCGGGGGGATCGATTGTTTCTTCTGCATCCCGAGCTGGTCAACTTGTTTCCCGCTTTTTTTACTTTCTTCTTTCTCCTCCTTCAATATTTTTGCTTGCCTACGAAGTTCATGTCCATAGTCGTCAGGCATATTCAGCTCGGCTTGGGACGGTGTCGTCAAAAAATCCTTAGCCCACTTCTTTTGCTTCTCAGTGAATACTTGCTTGGGCTCAGGCTCTTTTTTCGCCTTCATATCCGCCTTCCATTTCTCATAATCAGCAGACGCGGCCAATTTGGTTTCAGCTTCACTAAGTTCCCCAGGCCTTGGGAGGAGAGGCTTCAGTGATGGCTCCGGTACCCTTGTGGTCTTAGGTACATAAGGGTCCGGGTTAATAGTCCAGGAGCGGGTTTCCTTGCTGTCCGCCTGCTTCCGCTTCTTCGCCGGAGGTGGATTGGGGGGCGTCGTACCCGCCGGAGGAGGATTGGGGGGCGTCGTACCCGCCGGAGGTTGTGGATCGGGGGACGGCGTCGAATGGCGTGAAGGAGGTGTAGGTGAACCACCACGACCACCACCACCGCCACCACCGCCACCACCACCACCACCATCGGAGGGGGGTGGACTTGCTAGCCTTGGCGCCTCGCCTGGAAACACTATGTACTTCTTTTTCCATAGAATGAACTGGCGCTTGACATCTCCAAGTCTTCTCTCCCCTTCGGGTGTAGGTTTGTCAATCTCCAGGTCCTCAAACCCTTGGACTATGTCTTCCACCGTGACACGAGCATAGCCATATGCAATGGGGTTGTTGTGGTGGAGTGCTCCAGGTGTACAGGGTAAAGCACTGCCGCTAGCTACCTTCGTGGAAACGTTCCCCACGGGATAATGCAGATCACATTCTTTCATCTCCTTTACATCATCCACGGGGTAGTGAGGCTCCGGTGCACGAATCTCGATCATCGGTGCACTAGCACCAGGCGGGGCATCCGTGGAAGCCACGCTGCTTCTCCGCTGCTGGCTTCCGCGATCCGCTTCATGATCTTCATGCGGCCCTGCAGCCGATTTTTCTTTCACTAGTTCATGCACGGTCTGCTTCAACTCATGGAGTTCCGATGCAAACTTCGTCATAAGATCTGCATCCCGGTCCGTCTTTCTCTTACGGCTTCTGTAACAGTACGGGTCATTGTCCTGGGAAAACCCTACTTTCCACGGAACTTTGCCTTTGCCTCGTACACGTCCTCCGTGTTCATCATTCCCGAGGGCTGTTGTCAGTGCGTCTTTCTCTCTGTTGAACTTGATCAAGCCCTCTTGAGCTTGGGTCATTGCGTCAATAAGGGCTTGGGTGGGAGCAAACTGTCTCTGCCGGTGAACACACACCCCTGTCTCCGGGTCTAGCGATCCCCCATGCCCGTACCACCAGCTTTTGGCCCTTGGGTCCCATCCCTCTGTACCTAGAGGGATTCCTCGCACCCTCAGGTCCTCCTCCATCTTCTGCCACCTAGGCTCCGAAAGGCGGTATCCTCCTGGCCCCATAATATGATGGAACTTTTTCTTACTCGCATTATCCTTATTTTTTTTTGATATTTCCTTGAAATGCTCCGATTGCTTTTGCCTCACAAATTCTGGCCAATCATCTTTCAGTTTCTCATGTTGTCCATTGAAATCCGGAGTCTTGCCCTTGTTGACATAGTCACGGGTTAAATTTTTCTTGAAGTTCCGGAATGCTTCGCCCATCTTCTGAAGAGCGAACTCTTTAACTAGCCTCCTCCTCTGACGTCCACCCGGAACCTCGTTACCGAATTCATCGACTTTGTTGTATTCCGGAGGTAGAATGAAATGTTCCATAAGCTTTCTCCAGCAATCCTTTTTCGTTCTCTTGTCGACAAAACTGAAACCAAGACGTGCCTTCTTTGGCTCCTTCCATTCCTGGACGGTGATCGGGACGTTGTCTCTAACAACGACTCCGCATTGGTTGATAAACTTTGAGGTGTGCTGTAGGGGCTTGCCGGTTTCACTGACAAACTCAATGGCATATGTTTCTCCTGTTTTCATCGCCTTGGATTTGCCACGCTTTGTCGTACTCGATCCGGAGGGCTAAAAAAAGAAAGAGAGTCGCGCGCGTTAATACATATGTATTCACATTTCAGTAAGTTTGTATCACGAGAGGCTCAATGTATATATATACCTCGCCGGAGGTGGTTGCTACTTGCAATTCGAGATCGTCGGTTGTTGACGGTTGACCTCCGTCGACAATGTCCGTTCCTTCACCTTCTTGATCATCGACAATCTCTGTTCCACCATCAAGGTTCAGATAAGAAGAGACTACATCCTCTTGTTGCTCATATTCTGAGCCCGGCACATAAGGAATCTCGTTGTTGATGATGCCCATTAAATAACGTTCAGCCTCCGGATCCCTAAGCGGCTCGGTTCTATCGTCCGCCATATGTCACTCCTGCATGTAGTAAAAATTCTTTAAGTATAAAGGAATTAAAAAATAAGATTAAGGGGACATAGAGGAGGAGGAATTAAAAAATAAGATTCTTTAAGTAAAAATTCTTTTTTTCTTCTTCTTCCTTTCTTCTTCCTCTTTCTTCTTTCTTTCTTCTTCTTCCTTTCTTCTTCCTCTTTCTTCTTCTTCCTTTCTTCTTCTTCCTTTTTCCTTTCTTCTTCTTTCTTTCTTCTTCTTCCTTTCTTCTTCTTCCTTTCTTCTTTCTTTCTTCTTCTTCCTTTTTCTTTTTTCTTTCTTTCTTCTTCTTCCTTTCTTCTTCCTTTCTTCTTCTTTTTTTCTTCTTCCTTTTTCTTTCTTCTTTCTTTTGGTTTTCATTTGGTTTTCATTTTTTTTTCTTCCTTTTTCTTCTTCCTTTTTCTTCTTTCTTTCTTCTTTCTTTTTTTCTTCTTCCTTTTTTTTCTTCTTTCTTTTTTTCTTCTTCCTTTGTTTTTCTTCTTCCTTTGTTTTTCTTCTTCCTTTTTTTTCCTTCCTCCTTTGTTTTTCTTCTTCCTTTTTTTGTTTTCTTTTGTTTTTTTCTTCTGTTTGTTTTTTTCTTCTTTCTTTTTTTCTTCTTCCTTTGTTTTTCTTCTGTTGTTTTCTTCCTTTTTCTTTTTTTTCTTCCTTTTTCCTTTTTTCTTCCTTTTTCTTGTTTTTCTTCTGTTTTTCTTTTGTTTTTCTTCTTCCTTTTTTTTTCTTCCTCCTTTGTTTTTCTTCTTTCTTTTTTTCTTCTTCCTTTTTTTGTTTTCTTTTGTTTTTTTCTTCTGTTTGTTTTTTTCTTCTTCCTTTGTTTTTTTTCTGTTGTTTTCTTCCTTTTTCTTGTTTTTCTTTTGTTTTCTTCTTCCTTCTTTCTTCTTCCTTTTTCCTTTTTCTTTCTGCTTCTTCTTCTTCCTTTTTCTTCTTCCTTCTTCTTCTTCTGCCGACGCGCGGAGGACGGCAGGCAGGGCCAGCGGGCGGCGGGCGGCAGGGCGGCGGGCGGCGGGCGGCGGGCAAGGGCAGGGCACGGGCGGAGGCGGCGCTCACTGGGGACGGGGGCGGCGGCGCGCAGGGCTTCGGCGTCGGGGCAGGGCTTCGGCGTCGGGGCAGCGCTTCGGCGTCGAGAGAGAGGAGAATGGGAAGTGACGAAACTGCTAAGTGCAGTATTTATAGACGCACCTTTAGTCGCGGTTGGGGAGGCGGACCGCGACTAAAGGTACCCTTTAGTCGCGGCTGGCCACACCAACCGCGACTAAAGGGTACCCTTTAGTCGCGGTCCGCCTCCCCAACCGGGACTAAAGGGTTTTGGCGCCGCTTTAGTTCCCGCGCAGAAAGACCCTTTAGTTGCGGTTGGGGACAACAACCGCGACTAAAGGGTACCCTTTAGTCGCGGTCCTCCTCCCCAACCGGGACTAAAGGGTCTGTGCTGGAACTGGCGCGGTGCGGTGGGATGTTTAGTCCCACCTCGCTAGCCGAGAGGCTTCGACAGTGGTTTATAAGCGCGGCTGCGCTCACCACTTCGAGCTCCTCTCAAATGCAGGCTTACGGGCCTATTCTGTCACTATGTGCCTGTGGGCCTACTGGGCCTTCTGCGGGCCTGAATCCTGGCCCATTAATGGGTTTCTAGTCGTATTCAGGCCGTGGTGGCCCAGTAGGTGGCATATTTTTTATTTTTTGCCTTTTTTTTGTTTTCTTTTTTGCTTTATTTATTTTGTTTTGTTTTTCTTCTTTTTTTTCTTCCTTTTTTCTTTTGTTTTTTCTTCTGTTTGTTTTTTTCTTCTGTTTTTTTCTTATGTTTTTCTTCTGTTTGTTTTTTTCTTCTGTTTTTCCTTTTTTCTTCTGTTTTTTTCTTCCTTTTTTCCTTTTTCCTTTTTTCTTCTGTTTTTTCTTTTATTTTTTCTTCTGTTTGTTTTTTTCTTCTGTTTTTTTCTTATGTTTTTCTTCTGTTTGTTTTTTTCTTCTGTTTTTCCTTTTTTCTTCTGTTTTTTCTTCCTTTTTCCTTCTTTCTTCTTCTTCCTTTTTCCTTTTAAAATCAGAAAAATAAAACTAATTCATTTTAAAATCTTAAAAATACAATTATATATCAAAAAATCAGAAAAATAAAACTAATTCATTTTAAAATCCCTTGAAGTTTGATAAAAGGTTTGATACATCATTCAGTTCATCGACCAAATACAAAGTTTGGTACAATAAATTATTACACATCAATTCTTCCCTTGTGTCCCTGCTTGCTTACGATTGTGCCGTATCCATGGAGCATCCTCATCATTTAACTTAATGCTTGGGTCAGTGTTCACTTTGAAGGGCGGAATTTCACCAAACATATTATAATCTTCTGACATGTCTGTCTTGTCCTCCACTCCCACGATGTTTCTTTTCCCTGAAAGAACAATGTGGCGCTTTGGATCATCGCATGATGTACTGATCGTTTTCTTATCTTTCCGTTTCCTCGGTTTGCTACTCATGTCCTTCAAATAAAAAACCTGAGCGACATCTTTGGCAAGGACGAATGGTTCGTCAAGGTAACCAAGATTGTTGAAATCCACCATTGTCATTCCGTATTGCTCGTCCACCTTTACCCCACCTCCTGTTAGCTTGAACCATTTGCACCGGAACAAAGGGACCTTAAAGGAGGGTCCATAGTCAAGTTCCCATATCTCCTCTATGTAACCGTAATATGTGACCTTTTGCCCATTCTCGGTTGCTGCATCAAAGCGGACACCACTGTTTTGGTTGGTGCTCTTTTTATCTTGGGCGATGGTGTAAAATGTATTCCCATTTATCTCGTACCCTTGGAAAGTCGTTATAGTCGAAGATGGTTTCTTGGCCAACATGTACAGCTGATCTCCAACATCATTGTCATTCATTAAATGTTTTCGCAACCAACTGCCGAAAGTCTCCATGTGGGCCTTTCTAATCCAGGATTCAGGCTTCCCCGGGTTGTCCGAGCGTAAAATATTCTTGTGTTGCTCGAAGTACGGAGCCACCAAGCTGGAATTTTGCAGAACTGTGTGGTGTGCTTCAGTCATAGAATGACCGTCCATACATATCGTGGATTCCCTTCCGATCTTGCCTTTTCCACTTAGTCTCCCCTCGTGCCGCGATTGAGGAATACCAATCGGCTTAAGGTCAGGAACATAGTCAATACAGAACTCAATTACCTCCTCATTTCCATAGCCCTTGACGATGCTTCCTTCTGGCCTAGCACGGTTACGAACATATTTCTTTAATACTCCCATGAACCTCTCAAAGGGGAACATATTGTGTAGAAATACAGGACCGAGAATGGAAATCTCTTCGACTAGGTGGACCAGGAGGTGCGTCATAATATCGAAGAAGGATGGTGGGAACACCAACTCGAAACTGACAAGGCATTGGACCACATCGTTCTGTAACCGTGGTAGATCTTCTGGATTGATTACCTTCTGAGAGATTGCATTGAGGAATGCACATAGCTTCACAATGGCTACTCGAACATTTTCCGGTAGGAGCCCCCTCAAAGCAATCGGAAGCAATTGCGTCATAATCACGTGGCAGTCGTGAGACTTCAGGTTTTGGAACTTTTTCTCCGCCATGTTTATTATTCCCTTTATATTCGACGAGAAGCCAGACGGGACCTTCATACTGCTCAGGCATTCAAAAAAAATGACCTTCTCTTCTTTGGTAAGAGCGTAGCTGGCACGACCTTGAAACCATTCCGGATGCCGGTCATCTGGGTCTTTCAAAAGTTGCTGGTCCTGCCGTGCTTCCTTTGTATCATTTGTCTTCCCATACACGCCCAAGAAGCTTAGCAGGTTCACGCAAATATTCTTCGTAACATGCATCACGTCGATTGCAGAGCGGACATCTAGGACTTTCCAATATTCTAGCTCCCAAAATATAGATTTCTTCTTCCACATGGGTGCGTGCCCGTCAACTCCCCGCGGAACTGATTGTCCGCCAGGACCCTTTCCAAAGATGACTTTCAAATCCTTGACCATATCAAATATCTCAGCACCAGTACGTTCCGCAGGCTTCGGCCGGTGATCTGCCTTGCCGTTGAAATGCTTGCCTTTCTTTCTTACGTTATGATTTCGGGGAAGAAATCGACGATGACCCAGGTACACGTTCTTCTTACAATTAACCAAACGTACACTTTCAGTCTCATGTAAGCAGTGCGTGCATGCATTGTATCCCTTATTTGTCTGTCCCGAAAGGTTACTGAGAGCAGGCCAATCGTTGATGGTTACAAAAAGCAACGCTCGTAGGTCAAATTCCTCTCCTTTGTGCTCATCCCAGACACGTACACCAGGTCTGGCCCACAACTGTAAAAGTTCTTCAACTAATGGCCTTAGGTACACATCGATGTCGTTGCCGGGTTGCTTAGGGCCTTGGATGAGAATTGGCATCATAATGAACTTCCGCTTCATGCACAACCAAGGAGGAAGGTTGTAGATGCATAGAGTCACGGGCCAGGTGCTATGGCTGGAGCTCTGCTCGCCAAAAGGATTAATGCCATCAGTATTTAGACCAAATCTTATGTTCCTTGCGTCAGCTGCAAAATCTTTGAACACTCTGTCGATCTTTCTCCATTGCGTTCCATCAGCGGTGTGTCTCAACTCCCCGTCGGACTTACGGTCCTCTTTGTGCCATCGCAACGACTTGGCATGCTTTTTGTTCATGAACAGACGTTTCAACCGTGGTATTATAGGAGCATACCACATCACCTTGGCGGGAACCCTCTTCCTGGGTTTCTCGCCCTCAACATCGTCACCAGGGTCATCGCCTCTGATCTTATAACGCAATGCAGTGCATACAGGGCATTCATTCAAATTCTCGTATTCACCGCGGTAGAGGATGCAGTCGTTAATGCATGCATGTATCTTCAGAACCTCTAAACCTAGAGGGCAGACAACCTTCTTTGCTTCGTACGTACTGGCGGGCAACTCGTTATTCTTCGGAAACATATTCTTCAACATTTTCAGCAAATTTTCAAATGATGAGTCACCTACACCTTCCTGTGCCTTCCATTTTAGCAAATCCAGTGTGCAGCCCAGCTTTTTCAGACTATTATCGCATCCTGGATACAACGACTTTTTGTGATCCTCTAACATGCGATCCAAATTCTCCCTCTCCTTGTCAGTTTCGCAGCGTCTCCGTGCATCAGCAATGGTCCGACCAAGATCATCAGCGGGCTCATCATGTGCCTCTTCTTCACCTTCACCTAACCCTTCCCCACCTTCAGCATCATCCTCCATGAAAGTATCACCGAAATGATCATGATAGTTGTCATCGATATCATCCCCTTCTTCATCTTCTTCCATTCTAACCCCTCTTTCTCCATGCTTGGTCCAACAATTATAGCTTGGCATGAAACCGTGCCGAAGCAGGTGCATGTGAACGTCTCTTGAGGAGGAGTAACCCTTCTGATTCTTACAGACAGCACATGGACAGATAATAAAACCTTGCTGCTTGTTCGCATTTGCCACTACGAGGAAATCTTTCAAACCCGTAGTGAACTCGCCGGAGAGTCGGGGACCGTACATCCATTGCCGATTCATCTGCATTATTATTATATAAAGTATATAATTAACCATCATGCATTTGTTAAACTAACTAGCTAGAAATAATACAAATTAAACAATGAACTACACACATGCATATTTTATCAATGACACATGAAAGGTTCAAGTTGCTAACCGCGATCGCGGAGGAAAAATAAATGAGAAAGCTCAAGTGTGGCTCGGACACTTCATATCATGTTTGTTTCAGGCTCTCGGGCATTTCATCAAACACCTTGTGTGCATAGGAGGAACCAAAAGCAAACCCACCACCCCCTTCTGAAAATTGTGAAGTGAGCTGAGTGAAGTGAAGTGAGCTGAGTCCTATATATAGGGATGGGCCTTTAGTCCCGGTTGGCCTGGCCAACCGCAACTAAAGGCCTTCGGGGACCTTTAGTCCCGGTTGGCCAGGCCAACCGGGACTAAAGCCCCTCCCGTCCGCCAGCTGGATGGGCCTTTAGTCCCGGTTGGCCTGGCCAACCGCGACTAAAGGCCTTCGGGGACCTTTAGTCCCGGTTGGCCAGGCCAACCGGGACTAAAGCCCCTCCCGTCCGCCAGCTGTCGACCGAGCGCGCTGGGCCCAGATAGTTGGTCGCGGGTCTCCTCCCGAACCGCGACTAAAGACCCCTTTGGTCGCGGTTCGATTGTTTTGGGGACTAATGGGGGCGTATGGAAGCCTCTTTTTCTACCAGTGGAGTCATTCTCGACTCATGGGCACCCTCTCCAACTAATCCTCTCTGACACCGATCCGAGTCGTGCTCGACTACTCGGAGTCAACCCTAGAACTCCCGGTCTCTTACATGCCCATGGGAGGCTTATATAGGCGATGAGTCCTCAAAATGACCAAAGATACCCTTGTGATTGTTGGTGGTAAGGGTAGTGGATGTAATATTTGGTCAATGAGTCCATGGACTCATGGCGGTTTTGGTGGAAAGTGGTGGCCCATGAGAGGGGAAGTTCCATCCACCATATATGAGGGTTGTTCTTCGATGGGTTTGGGCTTCTTTGCTAGGTGTAGCCTCCTTGACTTGGTCTTCTCTTCTTTTCCTCTTCTTTGATTTTTGACATGACACTTGGGCTAGTGTTGACCGTACTGGGAGCTTGGTTGCCTTGCTTAAGCTATGTTAACCGTCTTTTACTCAAGAAAAAAAACTATGATAAACGTCTTAGACTTTTGTTGACCTGCCATGCAAGCCTTGGTGGGTGCCCGGAGTCGGATTATTTGACTACCGCGATAAGTTGTATAGTTACTAGTAGTTATACTTGTGTTACATGTGAGCTTATATAACTGAAGTACAACCAACTATAAAAAGGCCGCATTATACAGACATGTACTCCCTCCGGTCCTTTTTAGTCTGCATATAACTTTTGTCTGAAGTCAAAGTATCTCTACTTTGACCAAACTTATAGAAAAAAGTATCAACATTCACAATGCCAAATCAATATTTTTAGATTCATTATGAAATGTAGTTTCATAGTATATATTTGGTATTGTAGATGTTAATATTTTTTTAATATAAATTTGGTCAAATTTTGCAATGTTTGACCTGACACAAATCTAGTACGCGGAGTAAACAGGACGACGGAGTAAGTTCATAGTCACATATGCATGAACTGTCAGTTTTTAATATCCTACAGTGCATTGCATTGATGATCAAAATATAGATAGAAACTAATATACATTGTACACATTACATAGGACAAATATATCCAACACATTTGCCTTGTAAGTATATTGCAGTGCAGTTTTGAGTAAAATATTATAAGAATTGCTACACCGCAACACCAAAGACGAATGGAATTCATGAAGGTAGTTCCGTAGAGCTAAACCAAAACAAAAGCCGTAAACTAAAATGAATAGCAATATTTTAGAAAGGAACAAAACTTAGGAGATTTGAAGAATGTAAAAGTCTAAAACTAGGAGGAGGTGGTTGTCTTTTGAGGTCCATGCATATTGCGCACTGCAAATCACAATAACTACTTTTTAGAAGAAGAAAAAAAACTTTGTGAGCATTAAAGTACAGTAGTAGAGAGTCTAGAAGAGACGAGGAGTGTGTTTTGAGCTTTTGGCATATCGGTGCAGAAGAAGATATCCAACGAACAATGGAGCTCAGATCGTGCCACATCTCTACCGCCGCAAGAATTTCAGTGGTGCAGATAGTATATCATCGCAAGCATAAGCATAGTTGCTTCAAAGACTGAAGTACGGAGTCTCCGTCTCCGATCTGTATATCACAGTTAAAAACCTCATAAACCATTCGCACAAAAGATGTCATTGAATCCCCGGAAAAGATATCTCTGGAGATACGCTGAATCCCAACACTGCAGCTGCCGTGCTCTGAATGTTCGCCATCACACTCCAGTATTCTTCTCGACTGACTGACTGACTGACTGTTTCAGCAGTTGACATTGGCTTTGGTTAAAGAAGCAAGGAGTTGTGTCGCATGACAAGCACTAGCTAGTACACGGGAGGAACATAGCTGACAACAGTGTTTTTATAAGGCTATATATACTATCTGAGTGATCGACCGTCCGAGTTTAAAAGAGTTGATCCAGGTGCGCCGGCCGCGTGAGTGCTGCTGCTAAGTGCAGTTTACTTGAATAAAATTTCGGGACTCCCTCCCTGCCGCTGACACTGCCGGCCCCGTATCATATTCGCACTGTTATCCCTTGATTAATCCGGATACGGATCCCGTTTAGTCGCACTAAACAATGGGGTTTAGCTGCCGGCTTCTCGAGCCCTGTCCGAACGGAAACCGCCTGCTACTAGTGCAGAGTTGTCGACAGGCTACTGATTCCAGCCTCCAGCTTGGTAGAAATGAAATGATACCTGATCGGATCGTGGAGATCTTGGACTGGACAAGATCGTCGGTGAGGTACGACTCGCTGTACATGACGTTTCTTGCAAGCGGAATGGCAGATCTGTTGACACTTGACAGTAGAGTACATACCAACTGCTAGTAAAAAAATCCCGTAAAAAAGCGCCGGCAGCATCATGAGTCGGCCTCTTGCCGGCGGGGAAGAGGAGAGAACCCTGCTGCTACGGGCGTACGCCGTGTCACATGCGCGCGAGCGCGCGCGCATCCTCCAAGCCACCCGATACATACAGCGTATCTGTAGTACGCGTATTGTACTGCACTGTAGTACGTACGTAGGTGTAGGACTACTGCCTATACCCGGAAGCAGATAGAGATTCCTCCACCTCCAGGACTAGGGCGGGCACGCGCAGTGATGTGCTTCTATTCCTGAGCAGTGACGGTGTCCTGTGAATGAATGCACATCCGATCGCGTCTGATCTGATCCTCCTCTGGCACAAATATCGCAAATCTCCTACCGGGCGCCGCGCCCCGCTTCAGTAAATGAAAGGAAAGGAAAGAATCTTGCTCACTTTCCATGGCAACTTGGTGATTTCCCAGCTCAGCCTATCTGCTAGAGATCGTACTACTAGAGAGTATGTAACCCTTTTCCCTGCCGGAGGAGTAGGTCGAGGAGAAAGCAGATAGATAGATATGGTTCTCGACTTCCAAAACCGGCAATGCAGATTGCATCGTGCGAGGCTGGCCTTTTGGCATTGCCTTTGCCCTTTAGGAGAAAGCAAGTCCTCGAGCCAATTTGCAGCTGCTTTACTTTACGGCACTCTACTGGGCAAAGACCTTTTGAGTCTTGAGTCTTGACGATGGTCAGACATGGTGTGGGAATGCTAGCTGCTTGCTGCTTGGCGCAGCTTGGGTACACACTACACGAGGGCCTATGTCCACACAAGAAAGAACCTGCCTGTCAGCAAGCACAAAATTTAAAGCAAAATAGATTTACAGGTTGCGTTCGGACGACCACGGCGCAAGTCACAGCCTGCTCTGCATAGTGTGTGTGAAAAACATACCCGGCCGGCGTTCCCGTTTCTTGGTTCTGCACGCCGCAAGGCTGGACGCGTTTGTCCACACGCCAATTCCCGACCTGCCGCTGTCAACAACGGATCCCAGCAGCCTGCATTCCCCGAAGATCATGGCCGATGTCCGCACTGATCCGGTCGCAGGCGAGCAGAGCCAGGAGGACCAGGCTTTGTTTGTAGCGTCCACGATACTACTCTACAGTGTAATACTCTGACAAAATCGATCATGCAAGAGAGAGAGAGAGAGAGAGAGAGAGAGAGAGAGAGAGAGAGAGAGAGAGAGATTTGGGGTGCACATGCAGGCTCCCTCCCATGTGAGCAAGATTTGCACAAAACAATTGATCTCACCCACTGATTGCTTTTCTTTCTTTAATCTTTCACTAAACGCACCACACCTGACCGACCAACTACTGCGCTGTGAAGAAGAGGAAAAAAAAAAGGAACGGGTCAATGCAGGTTACATGTAGACGCACGCCCACGCGGTTGTTGGGCTTGAGCTTTTCAACGAGACAGGTGACAAGTTTCTTCACCGAGATCCATCGGATTGGCCAGGATACGTGGTTGACGCAAGAGGTTGAGGTAACATGGACGTTTGGAATTAGCAGACGACCAAGACAATAACGTACTCGTACGTGACCCTTACTATACATTTTCATGAAAATATTCTCAAGCAACCAGGAAAAAAAACTTCTACAGGTATGAAGATTTCCCGTATAGATTTTTAATGAGACATTTTTCTAGACTGGAGAAAAGAAGAAACTTCTATTCTGCCGGGTGTGACACCACGATACCGATATGTACGGTGATTCCCCGTAGATATTTAACGAGATATTCTTGCTAGCTGGTCAATGGCATGGAGCGGATATTCTTGCTATCCCTTCTCTTCTCTCTGTTGACATCGTGTTTCCATCTAGGAGGAATAAAAATCCTACCAGCGATCAAGTCGCGCTGGAAAAGTATTTGGACGTTGATAACTGCCACACGTGTGGCAGGAAAGGAGAGGCACCACACGACTCTAATGCAAATAGATTGCCACATCATCGCATGCATGCATGCGAGAATTTTTTTGGATTTTTAGTTTTTAAAATGTTTTATCTCTTAAATGAAAAATCCGATTGAAGATCCGTTTTCACCATTAAATCCCTCGCTACGAGATCTTCAAAACTACATCTCATATCGATATATTTCGGCGAAATATTTTTTTAGTTAAAAGTTGCCATGTCTATTGCACATGAATTGTCATGATATTTACACTGAAGTTGCCATGATATGTTTCAACTATTTTCTTTTACATTTAAAACTAAATTTTAACATATTATAAAACAGAGAATCAAGAAACTAGACTTGCCATGCATCATAAACTAAAATTGCCATGATACATGCACTTAAAATTGCCATGGTTCAATAAAAAAAATCATGGTCAAAATACTGGAATTGCCATCATCAAAAAACAAAAATTGCCATGATCTACAAACTAAAATTGCCACATGGCAACTTTAGTTTAAGCACTATGGCAACTATAGTGAAAACATCATGGCAACTTCTGGGCAAAAAAAAAACGTCGAAACATATCAACATGGGGTCTAGTTTTGAAGATCTCATCGAGACGGATTTAATGGTGAAAACGAATTTTTAGTTCGCTTTTTTATTTAGAAGATAAAACATTTTTAAGCCGAAAACCAAAAAGATTTCTGCTGATGTCACCTATTCATACGTGGCAAAATGAGTGGTGATGGAGGCGTGTGGACGACCTGCAAACACCCACACGTGTGGGCGTTAGTTTTTCCGAAAGTAATTATCTGATGAGTTCAGAATAGCATCAACAGCTCAAAGTACTGTAATACTAGCAACAGAGAGTTAGAAAATTAGCACTACCTGACACGGCTAAGTGGAGGTCGTAAATTAAATTAATTAAGCAGGCTGTGATTATCGTTTCAGTTGAGCAGGCAAAGGTTACTGACGCGAGTGCACGGCCTGGCGCAGCCGATTCTCCGGTCGATCTATGCACCGGAAATATTTGAAAGCCGGCCGCTGACAGTATCAGTGGAGAGAGAGGACGGGGCGTCGACCCGTCGGCTGGGCAGCTGTGATAGCTGCCAGCCCACCCAAGTTCAAACCCCGATTTTGACGCGTGATATTCATGAAGTTTCTTTTATAAAAAAATGACAACAAGGATTAGTCTTTGGGTTGGTCTTATCTTTAGATACTCTCGAAAAAACAGCGTCAGTGGAGCATGTGGCGCCGGTACGTATCTGCTGAAGTAGGCACGTGAATTTTTGTTCGTTTGCCCGTCGAACCTTGATGCCGACAAGGCCAACGGTGGTGACCCAAACCGAGGATTCGGGAGATCGGAGGTTCTGGTCGGCGGCTCCAGGCCTGCAACTTCATGGCTGGCGTCGGCGGGGGCCGTGCCGATGCCGACACGCCCGTGACCTTGCCGCCCCGCTCTACGTGAGGCCGACGCTGTTGCCTTGCCGGCCGAGAGCAGGGCCCCGGCTACGCATGCACGCATCCTCCAAATTCACCCACAGAGCGTCTGTTCGGCCAACTCCACCGCGCGACCTTATACTATCCGGCCCCGTCAGTTTAGGATAAAAGGGACAAATGAGGCGGCCCAGCACGCGGCGGCCTGAACCCATCTTATCCGTTTTGTGTCCGGGCCGACCCATTTTAAGCGCAAACTTGCGCCGAGTTTGGGTCGTGGCGGACACCAAACGGACGCGCGCCTCGTCCGCGCGTCGGGGCCGCGTGGCAGGCGGCCACCTACCTCACACTCGCCCACATCAATGCGCACGAACGGGCGGCCCCACCTGTCATCCGCACATCGAAGGGTTGCCGTCCTTCTTTAAGTGGGAACCATGGACTGGTCGTCATCCACACTGCCCCACGCCACCCCGCGGCCTCCTTGAAACCCGACAGCGCCGAACCCTAGCCCTCCCTTGTCCTCGAGCTCGCCGGCCGACCACCTCGAAGCCATGGGCTTCTGGAACCGCAAGGGGAAGCACGACCGTGAGGCCGGCTCCTCCTCGGGGCGCCGCCGCGGCTCCGTGAAGAAGGAGGAGCCCGCGTCACCGCCGCGCTCCTCCTGTCGAGCCCCCGCGCCGGCCCCCTTCACCATTAACCCTAGGCCCGCCGGCGAGCGCGACCGGCAGTACCTCGCGGCGGACGTGTGCCGGCGGTACTGGGATACGAGGACGCCGTTCCCGTGGAGCGACGTCCACCTCCCCAACGGATGGCACCTCAGCGCCGACCGTGTGCCGATCCCGCCCGTGCCGGCGAGCGGCCGTGCACGCCGCGATGAGATTGAGCGCCGCCGCCGCCTCCTCCCCGACGACCTGTTCTACGACGACAGGTACGCCCCGACTCGGTGCTCTGGGACACATGGCTCCAGGACGAGCACGACACTCGCCGCGCGTCCTACTTCGCCGGCATGGTGTCAGGGCCGCGGCGGCCACGTTGGGAGGTGCGCATGCGTACACGGGTGCGCGGCCTCACGCCCACGCCGTCGCCTTCCCCGTCTCCGTCACCCCCTCCACCTCCTCGCATTACAGCGGAGGAGGAGGCCCGGCTCGTGCAGCGTGTCATGGATGACTCCATGTACACCCACGACGAGCGCCAATGGGACGGCTTGGAGGAGGCGATGGCACTCTCTGCCGCCGGCGACAGCATTGACGGGCACGGGCAGGAGCACGCTGGCGGCGGCCGTTTTTTATTTTCTTTTTTATGTTTATTATTAATTATGCCAAGTTCGACGTGAAAACTGGGCCGTTTTGTGGCCGTGTCCTCCTAACCAAGTTTTAAGTTTATTAAACTGCGCTTATTTATTTTTTAAGTCATTTCATTTACGTTTTGCTATATTTTTAAATCATGTCCAACGCGGACGTGATTTGGGGCGCGGCCGCGCGGTGGGCGCACGCACGACCCAACGGATAGAGGCGGACACGGCGAACCCATCGGCGTCCCAAAGGGACAAAATCTGGCCAAAACGGACGTCCGTTTAGGGTCGCGGGGTGGAGATGGCCTTCCTGAGGGGTGACGGTCCGATCCTCCTCCGGAAAATATCGCCGATCTCGTACAGGGCGCCGCGTCCCTGCTTTAGGAGAGAATCTTTATCGCTTTCCAAATTTTCATGGCAACTTGGCAGCCTCTCCCAGCTCAGTGTATCTGCGGGTCATGTGGGTTCGACCGTGCAGTTCAGTCATCACCTTGCTCGTGCCAAGGGAGATCCTCGAGCAAACCTAGGCTCCTCCTATTGCCAGCAAAGGATACGATACGATTCCCCGTCTGTCACAAAGCGCTTTTTTACTGTGTGCTTTATACTCTCTTGATCTTGATTCGAGAACGAAAGCGTGACATGCATGTTGCCGCGATGCTACTGCATAAAGTACAGTACTTCTTGCCCATGAGCATGATCATTTCGAGTGTTGCGTGCTGGATCCTCCCGTCCGCCCGTCCCATGTTTTAGCCAACTCCACCGCCGCGCGACCCTATCCTGTCCGGCCCCGACCATTTGAGTTAAAACGGACAAACGAGGCGGCCCAGCGCGCGGAAGCAAACAAACTTTTGTCCGTTTTGTGTCAGCTTTCGACCCATCCGCGGCCCAAGTTTGCGCCGTTTTTGGGGTGAAACGGACACCACGCGGACGCGCGGGTCGTCTGCGCGTGTCCTCCCTTCCCGCCCGCCGGTGGCACATGGCGGGTTTTTTTCTATCCGCCCCTCCCTCCCTCCGGCCGCACCCCCTCCACTCTTCCCCTTGCTGCTGCCGCCGCCGCTGCCATTGCAGCCGTGCAGTTCGGACGCGAGCTCGCCCAGCCCCTTCCCCTCGGCGCCGCCGAGCTACCCAACCACGGCCACCTGGTTTGCGCACCCGCCGGCCGAATTTGGGGCGGATCCGTCGGTCTTGAGCTCGCCCGGCTGTGGGAGGCCGGGCCGCGCCATGGACTGACCGGGCACCTCGCCGGAAGGCCCTGGCAGGGCCGCAAGGCCACATGCAGGCAGTGGCTCCTCCTCTAGCCGCTCGGATCTGCACCGTCGGTGGTCCGCCGGCAGATACACGAATGGCGGTCGGCCGGGCTCGGTGCTTGCCCAAAAGCTCGCCGGCGCACCGTTGCCACTCATTAAGTGCGACCACTGCCCAAGGATGGTCGCGCGCCGCGTGTGTACAACGCCGGAACATCCCGGATGGGTGTTCATCAAGTGCTTAAACGATGGGGTATGCGCTTTTTTTAGCTTCGGTTTGTGCTCTAGATTTGACTAGTTGTACTAACATCAAATTTTGTTGTGTAGAATGGATGCAAGTTTTGGTATTGGGAAGAAGAGTACATCGATATATTGATAGAGCGAAATTTAGTACATGTTCGTGCACTTTTAGCTAGAATAGAGGCTGTAAATGAGACAAGTGCACTTGTTGCTGTTGGGGAATGAAGTAATTTCAAAAAATTTCCTACGCACACGCAAGATCATGGTGATGCATAGCAACGAGAGGGCAGAGTATTGTCTACGTACCCTCGTAGACCGTAAGCGAAAGCGTTTATCAACGCGGTTGATGTAGTCGTACACCTTCACGATCCGTCCCGATCAAGTACTGAACGTACGGCACCTCCGCGTTCAGCACACGTTCAGCTCGATGACGTCCTCGCCTTCTCGATCCAGCAAGAGGGGTGAAGTAGTAGATGAGTTCCGGCAGCACGACGGCGTGGTGACGGTGTTGGTGAAGAACAATCTCCGCAGGGCTTCGCCTAAGCACTACGAAAACTATGACGGAGGATAAACTAGAGGGGACGGGGTTGCCGGCACACGGTTGGTGTTTCCTTGGGTGCTAGCCCTACCCCTCTATTTATATGTTGAGCCTTGGGGTCGAAACTTGGAGTAAAAGCCTCCACATAGTCGGTTTCACCCGAAAGGCAAGAGTCCTTCTCGGACTCCAGGGCCAGACGCCCGGGTTCCCGGCGTCTGGACCCAGATGCCAGGCACCCTGGCGTCTGGCCCCTGGACTCCGCAAAACTTCCTTTTGCGCTTTCCAAAAACCTCGTGGGCTTTCCCCTTGGCCCAGATAAAGTGTTCTCGTGCCCAAACATTTCGGGAAACATCCAGAACCCCTTCCAGTGAATTCGGGAACCCTTCCAGAGACCAAACACTATTATCCCATATATCAAACTTTATCTCCGGACCATTCCGGAGTTCCTCGTCATGTCCATGATCTTATCCGGAACTCCGAACAACATTCGGTTACCAACAAACATAACTCATAAATACTATATCGTCAACGAATGTTAAGCGTGCGGACCCTACGGGTTCGAGAACTATGTAGACATGGCCGAGACACTTCTCTGGTCAATAACCAATAGCAGAACCTGGATGCCCATATTGGCTCCTACATATTCTACGAAGATCTTTATCGGTCGAACCGCATAACAATATACGTTGTTCCCTTTGTCATCGGTATGTTACTTGCCCGAGATTCGATCGTCGGTATCTCAATACCTAGTTCAATCTCGTTACCGGCAAGTCCCTTTACTCGTTCCGTAATACATCATCCCGCAACTAACTCATTAGTTGCAATGCTTGCAAGGCTTAAGTGATGTGCATTACCGAGTGGGCCCAGAGATACCTCTCCCACAATCGGAGTGACAAATCCTAATCTCGAAATACGCCAACCCAACAAGTACCTTCGGAGACACCTGTAGAGCACCTTTATAATCACCCAGTTACGTTGTGACGTTTGGTAGCACACAAAGTGTTCCTCCGGTAAACGGGAGTTGCATAATCTCATAGTCATAGGAACATGTATAAGGCATGAAGAAAGCAACAGCAACATACTAAACGATCAAGTGCTAAGCTAACGGAATGGGTCAAGTCAATCACATCATTCTCCTAATGATGTGATCCTGTTAATCAAATGACAACTCTTTGTCTATGGCTAGGAAACATAACCATCTTTGATTAACGATAGAGGCATACTAGTGACACTCTGTTTGTCTATGTATTCACACATGTATCATGTTTCCGGTTAATACAATTGTAGCATGAATAATAAACATTTATCATGATATAAGGAAATAAATAATAACTTTAGTATTGCCTCTAGGGCATATTTCCTTCAGTTGCTAGATTAGAGGCTAGACACGAGACTAGGTCTGAGGAAGCAACATCGACTTCTGGCTTGAAGAAGAAAGGAGGATGCCAGATCGAGCCTCCTCCACAGATCAACAATGAGTGCATCGAGAAGGCCCTAACCCAACTCAAGGGAGCAGCTATGGAAGTTGGGTATCTTCTAAAATGTATTCTTGTGGTTCTTGTTTTCTTTGGTCTTTCTTTACTAGTCAAAATGTGATGATGTATTTTTCATGTACCAAAAATGAATGATGAAATAAAGTTAAGGACTTGCAAAGAAAAAAATACGCGGACAGGATGCGGCCGGGATGCGGCCGCGCGCTGGGCGCACGGCCACCGCATCCCAGGACAGGTCCAAACACGACCCCATCGCCCTACCCAAACGGACAGAATCCGGACAAAACGGACGTACATTTAGGGTCGTGCGGTGGAGTTGGCCTTACCTACAGTAGTAATAGCATTCTCCTGGCCACGATCTGTGTGCAGGACCCGGCCCGGCCACCAATGCAAACACAATCCCTTTCCCTGTCGTGTAGGTACTGACCAAATGGATCAGGCCAAGAGATTTGCCTGCTGCCATTTTTTTAAGGGAAAAATAATCACCTAGGTACATCGCAGATCGTATGGCCACACAGAGCAGAGCAGGCTCTCCCGCCCCATGTGAGCGAGATGCGCACACACAAAACGGTGGACTTCACCGATTGGTCACGCCCAATTATATTATGCCGCCTAAGTATTATTCTAAGCTGGTTTCCGTTATTAGTAGTATTCTTTAACCCTTGACAAAACGTCGGCACTACACCTGACCGTGGTGTGAGAAAGGGGAAAAAAGGGGCGAGGTCAATGCAGGTTTACATCCAGACGGTGGTTGGGATTCGGCTTGATTTTCAACGATACGGGTGAGAAGTTTCTGCGACGTGGAGATCAGATCAGATCTATACGTACGTGGTTGACGTACGCAATCGCCCCGGCGGTCGAGAATGTGAGATGCCGGCTGAAGCTGAGCTGGGAGTAACTAGCAAATGAAGAGGACGGTGACCGTTTCTACTAGTAAAAGATAATATTCTCAGCAACGAAAAACAAGAGAAAAAAGGAGGAAAAACTACTGGCCGGTTGATCAAAGTACGATGTGTGAATTCCTGCGGATATTCCAATAGATCTCCTAGCTAGCGAACGAGCTGGTCAATCGCGTCGAGTGGATATCTCATCCCTTTTTTTTCTTTTTGACAACTACTTTTATTAAAGTCTTGTTTCTTTTAAGGACAAGTCTTGGTTTCTAGTAGTATTTCTGAAGCATTTGAGTTCACGCACCATATCCAAGAATCCTGTTTTATAAACACTATATGTAACACGAAAGCAAGAAAGAAAGGAATTAATTTTATTTTCTAGAGATAAAAATAGATATCATGAAGTAATCACAAAAGTGTCATATTTGCTACTCTGTACATAGTTAGTTAAATTTTAGTCGATGCCTAGAACCGTCAACCCGATTTTGGCATATTTCAAGATTCCATGTTCTTCAAAACTATCAGAACAAACACATCGTTTTTCTTTACTGGTTGGACCCTTTTTATAGTAAAAAAACATTTATAAAATTTCTATGAACATAAATAGAGTGTGAGTTAGTTTAGTTATAAACCGTCTAAGTCATAAATGCACATTCAAACTATTCCAGTTCAAACAATAGTTGAAGGAAAATCGTTAATTTCAACGATGGAACATCATTTGGTAGTTTTGCGACATGGTATAATTTACTAAGGGGCAATGTGTTTTCCCTTATTCTCCACACGGCTACGATCGACTCCCCTTCACCTAGTTCACACACCAACTTCTATTCATGCTCTAACAACCTTCGTCTCTTCATTGTGCAATCTGCTAGATTCTCCACCGCCATCTGTAACAACCTATCATTCATTGTTCCCGTGCCCATCTAAGCCATTAAGGATCTCATACCGATCATATATCGTTGGTTAGCTCCATGCCCTTATTGTCGACGTTGATTTCACACCGTCGGCCAAGTTCCTCTACTTTTATCCCCTTTTCCGCACTCCCACTTCTCCTACCTACTTGTTATGATGTCGCACACCTTTTGGCCATGTTAAACCCTAAGACCGAATTAAAAAAATGTAGTAGAAGTTTCGCACATTAATCATCTCAAAGATAGGAGGCACAAAGGTATACCTCCACTAGAGAGGAAAAAAAGAGTGATTTTGGGTACCTCCTTAGAGCTTCCACCACTGCATGTTTCCTCACCTCCAGGCGCCTTTTAGCGTCTGCGAAGCGGGGGATCCTGGTCTGCGGTGTTTGTGTAGTCTCTGGTCACCCTAACAATATCTATGGTTAAGCCTATGTGTCTGGCTGGCGGTGGTGAGGCGATGGCACAATCGACTGCAAGGTATAGACCCCCCCCCCCCCAATTAAATCCTCGTTTTGGCTATGTTTTTTGCATCGGCAGTGGGCATACGGAGCTGCAGTCAGACTGAGACCATGGACCTCATTTTTTCTTCGTTTAGTCTATGTGACCGGCGGTGTTATATGGAGGGGAGGTGGTGCAATTTTATTCGCCGGCTCCTTCTATCATCCGAAGAGGCCCAGCCAAATGCGGCGTTGTCAGCGAACTTGCGACGTTTGTGTCCCCCTCCGTTGGTCAGAGTTGGGCTTATCTTAAGTTTCTCCTCGGTGCCAACTTCCTTGGGATGGCGATCTGTCTAGATCATGGCCACTGGTGTCTTCTGGTCTACAAGCTCACGGGTTTCAACAAAATTTGCATCCACGATTCTGAGAAGCGGCAACGAGCTTCGCTCACCGCATACCACTGGTGGATGCGTAAGGAAGACAATGTTGATTTTTTCAAGGACTTGTCATTTCGTATTATTATAAGGGATAATTTTATCTAATATATAGCCTTGAGCTGCAAAACAATAGTGATAGGAGGCACAAAGCAAGGCGAAATTGTATTGATTCTCTTAGCTTGTGGTGTTTAGGCCTATATTGGTTCCTTATTAAATAGTTTGCCTTGCTAGGCTTTCGGTATGATTTTGCATAATAAATACAGATCAATTATATTCTGCTAAACGCAACTAAAAAAATGTTAAACGAGTAGCTCGAGCTCTTAGTGTTTGCTCGATGGAAAATAAGACATTATAAATAGTAGCACTAGCAGAAAATGTTAAGAGTTAATACAACCTAATAAAAGAAGTATTGCACCCACTTCGGTTGGGTTCATAAGTCGCAAGGCGTTCCTAGGCGTTCAATTTGATTAATGAACATGTGTAATATGGATAAAAATATATTTAGAAACTTCATTCGATGATGAATTTGACATTATATTTATACTTTTTAAACAATAGAAAAATTGTTCCACGGTAAATTTATATTAAAAGGGTGTAGAACAAAATATTTACAAAAGGAAAAAAGGGACATAAAACAAAGATAATTATCCAATTTCTTTTTCTAGGACATGGTGATTATTCGATATGATTTAGTGAGTTTCAAACTATTAATCTGCTTGGCGTTGTATTGCTTCATTCTGGTAGCAGAGATCTTTAGGCCTTCCTTGATAGAGGCGTAAACCGGCCAGGAGAGGCCGGGTTAACCACATAAGTAGTTCATCTGTATCTGAAGCCTATGAAGACAGACGGTGACGCTTCATGAAGGCCCAGGGCCCAAAGCCGGTTTAAGGCCTGTAGACACAAACCGGCATTGATATGTAAACTTGTGTTGTAAGATAGAGGTAGCAGAGACCGAGCCGGACACGATTATGAGCCGGCCTCGGAGTCTGTAAACCGACGGGCGTCAACCCATGTATATAAGGGGACGACCCGGCGGCGGTTCGGGGACAACAGTCAACACCTCGAGACTCAAGCAAAGCGTATTAGCTCCCTGGTCATCGAAAACCATCAATTCCATCACAACTAGACGTAGGCTTTTACCTTCATCGTAAGGGGCCGAACTAGTATAAAACTCTCTTGCGTCCCTTGTCCGCTTTAACCCCTTTAAGCTAACCCGTAGCGATGGCTCCACGACTAAGTCCTTTCTCTAGGACATCTGCCGTGACAAAACCACGACAGTTGGCGCCCACCGTGGGGCTATCGCACGATGGTTTCAAGTTCTTGGAGGGCAACTTCGAAGGACTCAAGGGTTACGCTGTGGGCCGGATGACCAAGAGTCGTCGCGGCAGGCTCTACATCGACGATGCAGGCTGGGGCCCCGAGGCCGGCTCAATCGAGTACGGGTACCGGGTCCCCTTTGGTGGCATACACGTCTTCATTGGCAAGATCAGCGAAACGGCCCCTGAGCCGGACATCTGCACCGACCTCGTCGAGACGGCTCAGCGTGCGAGGTCCTCCCGGGTCAAGCCTGTCATGAAGCGTGCCTTCGTGGGAGTTATCCATGGAGGGGAATCTGAGGATAGATCGGAATCTGGTGGTGAGACCGTCGTTTATTCCGGCGACGAGTCATCGACCGGAGAGACCGAGTCGTTATATCAGTTACAAGATGGCCGGATTGGGGGCTGTTCCGATGGCGACAGTATTCCGGACCCCTTTGATCTGCCAAACCGGGTTGCGATCTTCATGGCCGGCACGCAACCGACGCTCCACTCTTCGACCGCAGCTGCGATGATTTCCGGATCAGCAGTGGCGGCAGCGGCCGGGGCAGGAGGCCCTGTGCGACCACCAGCTCAGGTTCTATCTGATTTGTTTGACGCGTTGGTAACGCTGATGGCGGAGGTTAACCCGGCGGATCAGGATGCACACAATGCGGAAATCGCGAAAGTGAAAGATCAGATCACCCAGGCCAAAGCCGACTTAGCAGCTGAGGATATCAGGATAGCCGCGGAGCGGGCCGCTTTGGATGCACAAGCTTACCGGGTTATGCTGGATCAGAGTGCATCGAACGAAGTCCTGAAGAGGAGGCACCGATCTCGCCTGCCGCCGGTTTATGACGCTAGAAATCTCTTTAATACCCCAGGAGCAGGGACTGGTAATCCGCCGGTGGTAAACCGGACGGAGGCACCGGGGGCAGGAGCGCCGGTTCAGCCACGTTTGGTGGATCCGCCTCGTCAGGACAATATTGTGGCACCGCATGTCCCCACGCCACCGGGTCATTATTCTAACCCGATGGACAACATTGTCGCTGCCGCTTCACGGCTGGCGGCCATCCTGATCGAAGGCGATTCTCCAGCGGCAGTCGAGACGCGTCGGGTTAAGGAGCTTCTTCAGACAGCCTTGATTCAACAGGAAGCTTATTCGTATAGTCGCGATCGGATTCATTCCACTCCCCGTCCAAGCAGGAGTTACAACAGGCATATGGATGAACTGGCAGTGTCAAGCAATGCGCGGAACCGTGATCAGCCCCGTGGCAATAACCCGGCGGGTGGTGCTGGTGATGCTCAGGAGGTCGTGAACCGGGCTCGGGCACGCAGAGAGGCCGAGTTAGCGGCGCAGCATGAAGCCCGTCAGCTTACTCTGGTTCGTCCAACCACATCAGTGGAACCAGGAGTTACCTCTAGTTCCTTGGGAGTGCCATGTCGTGTCCCAGCGTTGCGCAATGTGCGCCTGCCCAAGGATTTCAAGGGCCCGCGCAAGGTGCCGAATTACACCGCCGATTTATCCCCAGAAACATGGGTCGAAAGCTACGAGATGGACATGGAGATGCTGGATGTGGATAATGCGGCTTGTGCGAAATACTTCACCATGATGTTAGAAGGGACAGCCCGCACTTGGTTAAAGAGCTTACCGGCTAATTCTATCAGGTCATGGGCCGAATTGAGAGCCCGGTTTATTCAGAATTTCAAGGATACATGCAAGCAGCCCATGTCAATTGTGGACTTAGCTACCAGTGTCCAGGAGGAAGGAGAATCAAAAACCCATTGGGTGCGCCGGGTTTCGGAGATTTTGCATTCATCGGACCGCATCAACGCTGACACCGCAGTTTTAACCTTGGAAGGCAATTGCCGGTTTGAACCCCTGAAGTTGAAGTTGGGACGGCTCAAATGTCATTGTAATGACATGGGAACCCTCATGGCTGCACTGGTGAAGTATGCCGATTCTGATAGTACCAAGGATCCCGAGTCTGACGATGATAAGATAGGGAAGGGAAAGAAGAGCGGCAGCGCCAAGGGGCAGCACCACAACCCGACGGGTCATGGAAATGGCGGCAAGCGTAAAGCGGACCACAGTTTAGACTTTGTGGCTAACACTAATACACATGACAAGGGCCAGCGGCGTAAGGGTAAGCCGCCCCAGCGCGATGGAAGGCCAGATCCTAATCCGGACCGTTTGTCTTATCTGTTGAACCAACCCTGTCCAAAGCATGGGACGAAGGAGAACCCATCCACGCACCTCTGGAAAGATTGTTACATCATGCAAGAGTTCAAAAATTCTAATTCTTTCCGGTATGATCATGGACCAGGAGGCAGTTCGGGCCCCGGATCTCATGGGCCGGGTTATGGTGGAGGAAATTCTGGTTCAGGCTTCCACGGTAATCAGGGTGGACATAACAATCAAAGTAATCAGGGCAATCAAGGTGGCTATAATCATCAGGGCAATCAGCAGCAGCAGCAGTCCGGTTACCAGAGCAACCCGAAGCAGTTGAATAGCGGACAGTATCATGTCTTCACCACTAGCTTGGACAAGCGCGACCAGAAGCTTCATAAAAGGGCGGTGAATGCCGTTGAACCGGCGCTGCCCCGTTATTTACGCAGGTCCGAGCAGCCGATTGTGTGGAGTAGAGAAGATCATCCACCCCGGGTTGACAATCCGGGTCCTCTGGCTCTGGTGGTGGCACCTCAGGTGGGAGGCTATAAGTTCACTAAGGTACTCATGGATGGAGGGAGTAGTATCAATATCCTTTATTATGAAACTTTCCGTCGCATGGGGTTAACAGATAAAAATCTTAAACCGTCCAATACGGTGTTCCATGGTGTGGTGCCTGGTAAGTCGGCATATCCTGTTGGTAAAATAGCTCTGGAGGTGGCTTTTGGAGATGAGCATGACTCGAGATCAGAAACCTTGACCTTTGAAGTGGTGAAAATCAGCAGCTCGTATCATGCCCTATTTGGACGGCCAGCTTATGTTAAATTTATGGCACGGCCTTGTTATGTTTATCTACAGCTCAAGATGCCGAGTCACAAGGGAACTATAACCGTGCATGGAAGCCGCAAGATTGCTCTGGAGTGTGAAGAAGGTGATGCGGCTTATGCTGAGTCGGTTTGTGCAACAGAAGAGTTGAAGTATTACAAGGACAATGTTGATCCGGCAGATATGACTTCATTGAAGAAACCAACTACAGAGCATGATCCGGCCCTGAAGTTTAAATCGGCTGATGAGACTAAGCTTGTTGACTTCGTGCCTGGCGATTCGTCCAAGCAGTTTAGCATCAACGCTAACTTGGATCCGAAATAGGAAAGCGCGCTCATCGAGTTCATCCGTGAGAATCGGGACATCTTTGCATGGAAGCCTTCTGACATGCCAGGTGTACCGAGAGAACTCGCTGAGCACACTCTCAATGTTGATCCCAAGTATAAACCGGTGAAGCAGTTTCTTCGCCGGTTCAATGAAGAAAGACGCAAAGCTATTGGAGAAGAAGTAGCCAGGCTCTTGGCGGCTGGATTTATCATTGAAGTATTCCATCCTGAGTGGTTGGCTAATCCGGTGCTGGTCCTCAAGAAGAATGGCACTTGGCGTATGTGTGTGGACTACACAGATCTCAACAAAGCTTGTCCAGCAGATCCTTTTCCCTTCCCCGTATTGATCAAATTATTGATGCTACGGCGGGTTGTGAGCGTTTAAGTTTTCTGGATGCATATTCTGGTTATCATCAGATCAAAATGGCAGTTAAGGACCAGGAGAAGACAGCTTTCATAACTCCCTTTGGAGCCTTCTGCTATGTATCCATGCCCTTTGGGCTCAAGAGTGCCCAGGCGACTTATCAAAGGTGTGTGCAGAATTGTCTGCACGAACAGATCGGCCGCAATGTTCACGCCTATGTGGATGATATTGTGGTAAAATCAAGGAAGAAGGAGACATTGATTGATGACTTGAAGGAAACCTTGGATAACCTGCGGGTTTATAAAATGATGCTTAATCCGGCCAAGTGCGTCTTTGGTGTACCTGCAGGCAAGCTCTTGGGTTTTTTGGTGTCTAACAGGGGCATTGAAGCTAATCCGGAAAAAATCAAAGCCATCACCTCCTTGGCTAAACCGAAGTGTATCAATGATGTTCAACGCCTGGCAGGCCGGATTGCCGCATTGAGCCGGTTTGTCAGTCGCCTTGGCGAGAAGGCCATCCCTTTATATCAGATGCTGAAGAAAATGGATAACTTCGTCTGGAGTGACACTGCTAATGAAGCATTTGAGGACTTAAAGCGGCAGCTGGCTAATCCGCCGATTCTCGCTGCTCCAATGGACAAAGAACCATTGTTGCTATATGTGGCAGCTAATGCTCGGGCTGTTAGTGTGGCTATTGTGGTGGAGCGCAAGGAGGCAGGAAAGGAATATCCGGTTCAGCGGCCGGTTTACTATACCAGTGAGGTACTTTTTGAGTCCAAGCAGAGGTACCCGCATTGGCAAAAATTAGTGTATGGGGTTTTCATGGCAAGCCGGAAGCTTAAGCAGTATTTCCAAGGTCATCCCATCACGGTGGTCAGCTCTGCTCCTTTGGGGGATATCATCCAGAACAGGGAAGCAACTGGTGGAATTGCTAAGTGGGCTATCGAGCTCGGGCCTCACGGGTTGAAATACATACCCCGAACGGCGATCAAATCTCAGGCATTTGTGGATTTCATTAATGATTGGACAGAATTACAAGCGCCAGAGGAGAAGCCGGATCACACTTATTGGACCATTCATTTTGATGGGTCCAGGCAATTGGAGGGCTCGGGGGCTGGAGTCGTATTAACTTCCCCACGAGGTGATAAGTTTTGTTATGTTCTCCGTTTAATGTTCCCTTGCACTAACAATGGAGCTGAATATGAGGCTTTACTCCATGGTCTTCGGATGGCTAAGGAGATGAACCTAAGCCGAGTTAAGTGCTTTGGTGACTCGGATCTGGTGGCTCAACAAGTGTCCGGCACTTGGGATTCTAAGGACCCACTAGTGGCAGCATATCGTCGTGAGGTGGATATTGTTGCAGGTCACTTTAAGGGTTATCAGGTGGATCATGTGGACCGGCGGACGCTTTAAGCCGCCTGGGTTCCCAACGTAAACCGGCTCCACCTAATGTCTTCCTGGATGTTTTGCATAATCCGTCCGTCAAGCTCCCTGGTGAAGAGGATTTGGCTGTTCCTGATCCGGAGGCCCAGTTGGTGGCGGCTCTTCATGTTATCCTGGACTGGACGGTTCCATATCTGGCATATATAAACCGGGGCGAGTTACCAGAGGATGAAACTTTGGCCAGGCAGATAACCCGGCGGTCCAAGTCCATGACTATTATCAATGGAGAGTTACATCATTGCAGTGTGACAGGGGCGTTTCAACGCTGTGTGTCTCCTGAGGAAGGCCATGAAATTTTGCGTGAGATTCACGAAGGAGATTGCGGTCACCACGCCGGTTCAAAATCTTTGGTGGCCAAGGCGTTTCGTCACGGTTTCTATTGGTTGATAGCTCATGCTGATGCTGAGGACTTGGTCAAAAGATGTGATGGTTGTCAGAAGTTCTCAAGGCGCGCTCATGTACCAGCTCAAGAATTGAGGATGATTCCAATCACCTGGCCGTTTGCAACTTGGGGGCTGGATATGGTTGGGCCTTTCAAGAGGTCCAAGGACAAGAAGACCCACCTTTCGGTGGCGGTTGATAAGTTCACGAAGTGGGTGGAGGCAGAGCCAGTTAGTAAGTGTGATGCAGCCACGGCAGTTCAATTCATCAAAAAGGTGATCTTCCGGTTTGGCTTTCCACACAGCATTATAACAGACAATGGTACCAATCTGTCTAAGGGTGCCATGAAGGAGTTCTGTCAACGTGAGCACATCTAGCTTGACGTGTCATCAGTGGCTCATCCTCAGTCCAATGGTCAAGCGGAGAGGGCCAATCAAGAGATCTTGAGAGGCATCAAACCCCGGCTTATGGTTCCTTTGCAACGGACGCCGGGTTGTTGGGTTGAGGAGCTACCTCAGTGTTATGGAGCATCAATACCACACCCAACAGATCGACAGGATATACACCGTTCTTCATGGTTTATGGAGCGGAAGCGGTTCTTCCTAGTGACATCCGTCATGACTCACCTCGTGTAGCGGCATAAGTTGAAGCTGACAACGAGAAGGCACAGCAGGAAGCTCTTGACCTGTTAGATGAGGAGCGTGACATAGCGGCAGCCCGTTCAGCGATTTATCAGCAAGATCTGCGTCGTTATCATAGCCGCCGGGTTAGAACCAGAACCTTTCAAGAAGGTGATTTGGTGCTTCGGCTCATCCGGGATCAGACGGATATGCACAAGCTATCCCCCCCTTGGGAAGGACCCTTTGTGGTCAGCAAGAATCTACACAACGGGTCCTATTACCTAATTGATGTTCGAGAGCGCAAAGACTCATGTAAATCGGAGGAGGAGACCAACCGGCCGTGGAATATTGCTCATCTTCGGCCCTACTATACTTGAGCTACAGACTCTGCTTATGTACATATTATGACATTGTATATATTATGATCAATATAATAAACCGGAACCTCAGCTAAAGCGGGGTATCTGTTGTTTTCTTATATCATGTGTGGTTACATGGAGCTTACAAAGCGGCGTCTGGTTTACCCCTTGATTTAGCTTCTCAAAGCTTAATATTAGGTCACTTGGGGGCTTGGTCGTATCCGAACCATAGCTACACCTCTTGATCGGCGTAATGCCACAGCATCACTTGGGGGCTTGGTCGTATCCGAACCATAGCTACACCTCTTGATCGGCGTAATGCCACAGCATCACTTGGGGGCTTGGTCGTATCTGAACCATAGCTACACCTCTTGATCGGCGTAATGCCACAGCATCACTTGGGGGCTTGGTCGTATCCGAACCATAGCTACACCTCTTGATCGGCGTAATGCCACAGCATCACTTGGGGGCTTGGTCGTATCCGAACCATAGCTACACCTCTTGATCGGCGTAATGCCACAGCATCACTTGGGGGCTTGGTCGAACCCGAACCATAGCTACACCTCTTGATCGGCGTAATGCCACAGCATCACTTGGGGGCTTGGTTGAACCCGAACCATAGCTACACCTCTTGATCGGCGTAATGCCACCGCATCACTTGGGGGCTTGGTCGAACCCGAACCATAGCTACACCTCTTGATCAAATTTGGGGCCTGGCATCCCGTGAAAAGCCTCGACTACAACGGTTTTTATTTGCCTTTTGCTGAGTTTTCTTCGTTTTCATAACATTTGTGACGTTTTCAAACCGGCTTTATCAACCCGGTCAGGCTGTGAACTACAAGTTGTCAGTACATGATCAAGTTATAATCCGGAGACTATCAGCCCGGTCTGGTTTTGACTCATAGTCACCAGTATGGAATAAACTGGTGTTTATCACAACCCGGAACGGTTTTATTGTAAACCGACATCATATAACAGGAGTTACTTTTACTCCGGATTAGGGTTATTACCCTCATTACAAGGTTGGTCAGCCAACACTATGTCTAAAGGTCACATGTATCATATATTTCCGTATTTGATTATCTTTTACAACCTTGGTTATAAACCTTGGTCATATATATATTTGGGTATCGTGACCCGCCCGGTGGTAAACCGCCAGGGCGCTTTAAACTTCTTATCTGCAGGAACAGCTTGAATAAATAGCTATGGATTATGAACGTCATATCTTAAGCATGGCGGATTAACACGCATCAGTTGCAGATAAATATGCACGAAGGCATAACAGACAAAGTGTTTTAACTAGCCTATTACAAGGCGTTTCAGTGCCCAAAAGAATAATTGTTTCTCGGTAAGCATTGTAGCAAGTGAAAGACTAAACCGGCCCCCGGATTACGATTGCTTGTCAGCTTGACCTGACGGCTGCGGATCATCTTGCACCGGTTCATCTTCTTCGTCACTACCCAGCGGCTGGAAGTCAACAGTTGTCCAGTCGATCCCAGTTAAAGCTTGGAACACAGCTTCGTCGCTTATAAGGGTTGACGGTTCAATATCAGGGGCATAAGTGTGCTTACGGATTGGAGGGATCAGATTTTGCGCTTCTGGAATTGGCGCCGCAACCCGTCTGCTCTTTTCATCATAGCTTGCCTGATAGTGTGAGAGATCAACTTCTTCAGCCAATTGACAAGCCAGTGGACGTACTTCCCGTTTTATGGCGCGGAGATCCTCCTGGCCAAATTCTGATCCATCTTCTTTTAAGCTTGGGAAGCCTTTAGCCACGTCCACCGGATCAAGATCAGGCACCCGCACCTTTGCCCGGGTTAGAGCGGTCAGAGCACCAGCCCTTGCAGCAGACCTCTTTAGCTCTTCTTCCCGGGCAGGCAGCATAGATAGCCTGTCTAAGGTATCCTTGATTAAAGTCGGGGGCGGCTTATTGTCAGAAGCGGTGCAGATAATTCGTTGAGCACCGGTATACAGTTGTTCTATCAGCGTGTAGGCAGCCTTCAGCTTCTTCTGAACATCAGAGCCCAGATGACTAATGCGAGTTCCTGCATCATTGCAAACATCAGTAAACCGGCAACGCATGGGAAGATATGTTGAAAGTATTAAGGAAAAGATGCTTACCAAACACAGCAGCGGTCATCGCATGTACTTGCCGCTTTACACCAGTCAGCTGGTCTACCACCGGTTTGAGAGCTGCTTCTGCGTCCTCAGCTCTTTTCCGCAAAGCGGATTTCTTTGTGTTCCAATCCGCCCGTTCCTTGGCAAAGCTCTCCTTTAGCTTTTCCATAGCGGCTAAGGCGCTCGTCAGTTCATTTTTTTGCTTTGGAAGTTTCGGCCTGTTGGGACTTGAGGTTCTCTTGCAGATCAGTGGTTTGGCTTTCCTTCTTGTTCAGCTCAGCCTATAAAGAGACAGATACATAATGAGTTGACAGTACATATTTGAAGTACCAAGCACATAACAAGTTATCCCCTTGATACTTGGGGGCTAATGCATATTTGCTCCTTATCAGACATTTCTACAAGTCCCAAGCACAATACAAGTATTAATCTTGGCACTTGGGGGCTAATGTGTGTTTGCTCAAAAACTGTTGGTATGGGAATTCTTCTACAGTCCCGGTTCATCTTTATAAAATTAAACCGGCCCTTGGGGGCTATACCGGTGAAAGAGCAGTATGGCAAATTTGAAGGAACCGGTTCATCTTAAAAAGGTAATCCAGTCCCTGGAGGCTAAACATGCAAAGTTAAGTTATGAAAAAAGTCCCGGTTTAGATTGGTATCATAAACCGTCACTTGGGGGCTACTAGGAGTTGATAAACTGCAATTGGACAAAAGAGAAAAATAGTAGTTACCTCATATCGCTCCTTCATCAAGTTTACCAAACTAGCTTCATAATCACGGCTGGTATACAGACGGTTCAAGAAGCCAGAGTGAATGTCTTGAGCATTGAGATTGGCGTAGCTTGATAAATCGGCATTCCACTTGCCTTTGCCGATAGCAGAAAGCTCCTCCTTGGCGGTATGCTTTGACAAAGCGACAGGGTTGCCAGGAGTGGTGTGGCCAGTGCCAGTAATCATAACGTCATCATATTGCTCATCAGCGGCCTTTGCTGGAGTTGGCGGTTTATCAGTACCTTTAACTTTGCTGGCCGGTTTGTCATCAGTTCGGACAGGGCTGGTTGGCCGGTCTGCATGGCTGGTATGTGTCAACTTGCACTTGTTCGGCAAGGAAGTCATGGTCTTGAGGTGGCGGATCATTAAGCATGTCGTCAGCTTCGGTTTCTTCCGGATCTGGAGTTGCTTCCGGTTCAGCAGCTACATTATCATCAGCCGGTTTGTTTAACCGAGCCTTCTTGCTGGGTCTTGGCTTGGCGCTGAGAAAAGATAGACATAAGGATCAGTACAGTATGTAAAGATAACACATCAAGAATAAAGACATGTGCATAGCTCACCCAGGAACTGTTTTGAGGGGTGGAAGCTGTGTGGCCGATGACTTGCCAGAGGATGAGTGAGAAGTACCCTGATAATTTGAATCAGATGGGTTAAGAGGATGGCAAAAACAACCTGCTTTTGGGCATGATGTATCAATGGGATAAGAGACCTCTGATCGGCGTTTTCGAACCGGACTGTTCGGTAAACCGGCGGAGGTAACTACGTGGCCGCTGTGCCGGGTTGTACGGCGGGCCTCGTGCTGCTGCGTCTTCAAAAGAAAGTTTGGGTCCAAATAAGCAAGAGGGTGAGAAAATTTTACTTTACGGTTTGCTTGACGGATTTTTGATGTTGGCAGAGGATCTGAATCGGAGGAAAGAATGGTTACCTCTACGTCCTCAGCATGACTGCCTTCAGCGTCGTCTTGATAATAATCATTGACAATGAGATGTACGAAAAATGAACCAAGAGAGTCAAGTTCTACCTCTAGTTCCGGATTACCCACATCATCATCAGTTGGTGGATCGGAGGATGCAGTAGTCCTTCTCTTGGCAGGTTTTTTTTAATAACCTTGGTCTTTGGACGAACTGGCTTGACCGGTTTGTCTTGTGGCTTCCCCGGTTTGTCTTGTGACGGTTTCTTGTTCCAGAACGGATCGTCACCCTGTCAGAAAATAATCACACTTTTAGAGAATATTTGGACAGAAGCAACGTCAGATAAAAAGATTATATGATTCTTACAGCTGGCGGTTTGGTGAAGGTGCAGAAAGGGAGTAGTCCGGTTTGGGCACAGACAGCCTCCGGTTTGTTCAATATCTTTTTTACAGCTTCAGTGACTTCTGCATCTGTAAGCTGAATGTCAATGTGCCGCTGAGCATCCTTCAAACTCCCCGTGTACTCACACATCAAACCGGGGCGCCGGCTTAAGGGCAGAATACTCCAGCTTATCCAGCAACGAGCAAGATCCACTCCTCTCAAACCATTCGCCGTGAAGGCTCTGAGATTTGATAATTGGGGAGCATAGTTGGCCCTTTCTCTTGCTGTCAACCTTTGAGGAAAAGGATGTGTATTGCTAAGGCGTTCAGGGCGGTAACCCGGTAGGGGGTTCTCATCAGATGGAGATGTATCCATGCAGTAAAACCAAGTCTGGTTCCACTCTTTGGGGTGACTGTGGAGTTTGGGATGAGGGAAGGTGACTTCCTTCCTTTTTTGAACCGCCATTCCGCCCAATTCCGTATTGGGCCCATCTGTGAATTCTGTGCGACGGTTTAAGTGAAAGAAATCCCTAAACAGTTCGACTGAAGGTTCCTCTTGCAGATAAACCTCACAAAAGACTTGGAAGTGGCAGATGTTGGTCACAGAATTGGGACCGATGTCTTGAGGACACAGCTGAAAATTGGCCAGTACATCCCGGAATTTTTTTGAACCGGGAGGGCTAAAACCTCGTCCGAGATGATCAGCGAATACGACTACCTCTCCATCCTTGGGTGTAGGAGGATTTTCTGGGCCAGGGACCCTCCAGTGGATGACATCTTTTTTAGCTAAAGCGCCCGTTTTTACAAGGTTGCTTAACTGCTCCTCAGTTACTCGAGAGGGAGCCCAATTGCATTCATAGACTTGCTTGGCCATGACAAGGGAAATCTGAAACATGATTATTGCCGGTTTAAGAATTACAGTGGACAACTATACAGCGGTATGAGGATACAAGCATATTGACAAACCGGATTTGGTTATTCGTAAACCGGAGTCAGACAATGGAAACAGTGTAATGCATTGGCGGTTCAACAGGGGACTAATGGTATCTACTGGGTCACCATTTTGTACATAAAGTTAAACCGCCCAATCTGTTGTTCTATTTGTATAAGTGAAGAGAAAAATAGGTTTCACAAGTTGGCATTGTAATTTTGGATCTACCGCATGTCAGAAAATGAAAATATATTCAGACCTAAATATTGGTACCGAAGCAGTTGATAAAGATTCAGATGGGATTTTCTACTTAAACGAGATGAGTTGGATATCAAATAGGTGCTAAAACTTCCACCGCGCGAGAACTATGTGGTTCTTGGATCTAATCCATGGATATAAGTAAGGATAAAGAAGGTTCGGGCGAAGAACACTGATGAACGATAGAAACCCTAAGTGCAGATCTATGGTAAGAGAAGGGGAGACTTACGGAGGCTGTCGAGCAGTGGCGGCGCGCGGAGGAACTCTGGTATGTTCAGGTCGATGCAGCGGCCAAGGTTGGTGCAGCAGTCGAAGGTCGACGGCGGCGGCTGAGGTCGAAGGATCGGGCGTCGCGAGGATGACGATGATGCGAAGAGGTACGAGGGGGAAAATGGAAAGACCCCAGGCCCTATTTATATGGGAGATAAACTACAGGCGCGAAAATCGACGAGCCAAATTTTTTTGATATGAGGCGGAGCTGTCGCCTCGATTGTCGGAGGCTCATTAATGAAGGTGGATTATACAGAGTTTTAAATAGCAGGTGACGTCACGGCGGTTTACCATGATCCTAGAAGATGACATCACGACGTTTTACAAGATTATATGAAGATGTTGAAGAAGCAAATTTCTTAAGTATTGAGGATTAACATGAACCAGTTCAAATCAATCTGGGGCCTAATGTTGGGGCTATTACGACTGGGAGTAAACCGGCCAGGAGAGGCCGGGTTAACCCCATAAGTAGTTCATCTGTATCTGAAGCCTATGAAGACAGACGGTGACGCTTCATGAAGGCCCAGGGCCCAAAGCCGGTTTAAGGCCTGTAGACACAAACCGGCATTGATATGTAAACTTGTGTTGTAAGATAGAGGTAGCAGAGACCGAGCCGGACACGATTATGAGCCGGCCTCGAAGTCTGTAAACCGACGGGCATCAACCATGTATATAAGGGGACGACCCGGCGGCGGTTCGGGGACAACAGTCAACACCTCGAGACTCAAGTAAAGCATATTAGCTCCCTGGTCATCGAAACCCCATCAATTCCATCACAACTAGACGTAGGCTTTTACCTTCATCGTAAGGGGCCGAACTAGTATAAAACTCTCTTGCGTCCCTTGTCCGCTTTAACCCCTTTAAGCTATCCCGTAGCTATGGCTCCACGACTAAGTCCTTTCTCTAGGACATCTGCCGTGACAAAACCACGACAGGCACCAACCATTAATAGAAGTTATAGAATTTCTGACTATTTTTTTCCGTTAGTCCAATACTCCAGCACCCGGTGATGATAATGTCTAGTCCCAACTATGTAGAATATATCCATCTTCGTTTTCTTGGTAACAATGCTTATAAGAAAATTTTGAAAATAATAACTACGCTAGACCGTATCCTCGAAATACTTGATGAAATTCTTATGGCAATAAAATATTTCTTCTGAACACGCGAGTGCGTTTAGATAAGCTTTTGCCACTCAAAAGAATTTCAGTACTATTGTTAGCAAAATATTGGAGAAACTAGACAACGTAATGCTTAAAGTTGATACCTTAGTCCATGATGTTGAAATACTCAAGATTATCCTCTCGAAAAAGAGAAATACTCAAGATTAAAGCCTTGCCTTGTTGGAAATATGCCCTAGAGGCAATAATAAGTTGGTTATTATTATATTTCCTTGTTCACGATAATCGTTTATTATCCATGCTAGAATTGTATTGATAGGAAACTCAGATACATGTGTGGATACATAGACAACACCATGTCCCTAGTAAGCCTCTAGTTGACTAGCTCGTTGATCAATGGATGGTTACGGTTTCCTGACCATGGACATTGGATGTCGTTGATAACGGGATCACATCATTAGGAGAATGATGTGATGGACAAGACCCAATCCTAAGCCTAGCACAAGATCGTGTAGTTCGTTTGCTCAGAGCTTTTCTAATGTCAAGTATCAGTTCCTTAGACCATGAGATTGTGCAACTCCCGGATACCGTAGGAATGCTTTGGGTGTACCAAACGTCACAACGTAACTGGGTGGCTATAAAGGTGCACTACAGGTATCTCCGAAAGTGTCTGTTGGGTTGGCACGAATCGAGACTGGGATTTGTCACTCCGTGTAAACGGAGAGGTATCTCTGGGCCCACTCGGTAGGACATCATCATAATGTGCACAATGTGACCAAGGAGTTGATCATGGGATGATGTGAGTTACGTAACGAGTAAAGAGACTTGCCGGTAACGAGATTGAACAAGGTATAGGGATACCGACGATCGAATCTCGGGCAAGTAACATATCGATAGACAAAGGGAATTGCATACGGGATTGATTGAATCCCCGACATCGTGGTTCATCCGCTGAGATCATCGTGGAACATGTGGGAGCCAACATGGGTATCCAGATCCCGCTGTTGGTTATTGACCGGAGAACGTCTCGGTCATGTCTGCATGGTTCCCGAACCCGTAGGGTCTACACACTTAAGGTTCGATGACGCTAGGGTTATAGGGAAAGTATGTACGTGGTTACCGAATGTTGTTCGGAGTCCCGGATGAGATCCCGGACATCACGAGGAGTTCCGGAATGGTCCGGAGGTAAAGATTTATATATGGGAAGTCCTGTTTTGGTCACCGGAAAAGTTTCGGGTGATATCGGTAATGTACCGGGACCACCGGGAGGGTCCCGGGGGTCCACCAAGTGGGGCCACCAGCCCCAGAAGGCTGCGTGGGCCAAGTGTGGGAGGGGACCAGCCCCAGGTGGGCTGGTGCGCTCCCCCCCCCCCAACCAAGGCCCAAGGCGCATGGGAGAGTGGGAGGGGGCAAACCCTAGGTCCAGATGGGCCTTAAGGCCCACCCTAGTGGCGCCCCCCCTCTCCTCCCCTTGGCCGCCCCCCTAGATGGGATCTAGGGCTGGCCGCCACCCCTTGGGCTGGGAACCCTAGAGGGGGCGCAGCCCCCTCCCCCCTATATATAGTTGAGGTCTAGGGCTGCCCAACACATGAGAACACATCTCCCTCATAGCGCAGCCCTACCCCTCTCCCTCCTCCTCTCCCGCGGTGCTTGGCGAAGCCCTGCAGGATTGCCATGCTCCTCTATCACCACCACGCCGTCGTGCTGCTGCTGGATGGAGTCTTCCCCAACCTCTCCCTCTCTCCTTGCTGGATCAAGGCGTGGGAGACGTCACCAGGCTGCACGTGTGTTGAACGCGGAGGCACCGTTTTTCGGTGCTTAGATCGGAATCAACCGCGATCTGAATCGCTACGAGTACGACTCCTTCATCCGCGTTCTTACAATGCTTCCGCATCGCGATCTACAAGGGTATGTAGATCCACTCCCCTTCCCCTCGTTGCTAGAGTACTCCATAGATTGATCTTGGTGATGCGTAGAAAATTTTGAATTTCTGCTACGTTCCCCAACAGTGGCATCATGAGCTAGGTCTATGCGTAGTTTCTATGCACGAGTAGAACACAAAGCAGTTGTGGGCGTAGATGTTGCCAATTCTTCTTGCCGCTACTAGTCTTATCTTGTTTCGGCGGCATTGTGGGATGAAGCGGCCCGGACCGACCTTACACGTACGCTTACGTGAGACGGGTTCCACCGACTGACATGCACTAGTTGCATAAGGTGGCCAGCGGGTGTCTGTCTCTCCCACTTTAGTCGGAACGGATTCGATGAAAAGGGTCCTTATGAAGGGTAAATAGAAATTGGCATATCACGTTGTGGTTTTACGTAGGTAAGAAACGTTCTTGCTAGAAACCTATACAAGCCACGTAAAAACTTGCAACAACAATTAGAGGACGTCTAACTTGTTTTTGCAGCATGTGCTATGTGATGTGATATGGCCAGAAGATGTGATGAATGATATATGTGATGTATGAGATTGATCATATTCTTGTAATAGGAATCACGACTTGCATGTCGATGAGTATGACAACCGGCAGGAGCCATAGGAGTTGTCTTTATTTTTTGTATGACCTGCGTGTCATTGAATAACGCCATGTAAATTAATTTACTTTATTGCTAAGCGCGTTAGCCATAGAAGTAGAAGTAATCGTTGGCGTGACAACTTCATGAAGACACAATGATGGAGATCATGGTGTCATGCCGGTGACAAAGATGATCATGGTGCCCCGAAGATGGAGATCAAAGGAGCAAAATGATATTGGCCATATCATGTCACTATTTGATTGCATGTGATGTTTATCATGTTTACATCTTATTTGCTTAGAACGACGGTAGCATAAATAAGATGATCCCTCACTAAAAAATTTCAAGAGACGTGTTCCCCCTAACTGTGCACCGTTGCGAAGGTTCGTTGTTTCGAAGCACCACGTGATGATCGGGTGTGATAGATTCTAACGTTCGAATACAACGGGTGTTGACGAGCCTAGCATGTACAGACATGGCCTCGAAACACATGCGAAACACTTAGGTTGACTTGACAAGCCTAGCATGTACAGACATGGCCTCGGAACACAAGAGACCGAAAGGTCGAACATGAGTCGTATAGTAGATACGATCAACATGGAGATGTTCACCGATGATGACTAGTCCGTCTCACGTGATGATCGGACACGGCCTAGTTTGACTCGGATCATGTATCACTTAGATGACTAGAGGGATGTCTATCTGAGTGGGAGTTCATTAATCAGATGAACTTAATTATCATGAACATAGTCAAAAGGTCTTCGCAAATTATGTCATACGCTTTAGTTCTACTGTTTAAGATATGGTGCTAGAGAAAATTTAGTTGAAAGTTGGTAGTAGCAATTATGCGGACGGGGTCTGTAAACTGAGGATTGTCCTCGTTGCTGCACAGAGGGCTTATGTCCTTAATGCACCGCTCGGTGTGCTGAACCTCAGTGTCATCTGTAGATGTTGCGAAACATCTGACATACACGTTTTGATGACTACGTGATAGTTCAGTGAGTAATGCTAACGGTTTAGAATTGTGGCACCAAAGACGGTTTTTTGAAACGTCGCAGAACATATGAGATGTTCCGAAGACTGAAATTGGGATTTCGGACTAGTGCCCACGTCAAGAGGTATGAGACCTCTGACAAGTTTCTTAGACCTGCAAACTAAGGGAGAAAAGCTCAATCGTTGAGCATGTGCTCAGATTGTCTGAGTACTACAATCACTTGAATCGAGTGGGAGTTAATCTTCCAGATGAGATAGTGATGGTTCTCCTTAGTCACTGCCACCAAGCTGTTAGAGCTTCGTGATGAACTATAACATATCAGGGATAGACATGATGATCCTTGAGCAACTCGCGATGTTTGACACCGCGAAAGTAGAAATCAAGAAGGAGCATCAATTGTTGATGGTTAGTAAAACCACTAGTTTCTAGAAGGGCAAGGGCAAAAGGGATACTTCATGAAACAGCAAATCGTTTGCTGCTCTAGTGTAGAATCACAAGGTTGAACCCAAACCCGAGACTAAGTGCTTCTGTAATGAGGGGAACGGTCACTGAAGCTGTACTACCCTAGATACTTGGTAGATGAGAAGGCAGGCAAGGTCGACAGAAGTATATTGGATATACGTTATATGAATGTGTACTTTACTAGTACTCCTAGCAGCACCAGGGTATTAGATACCGGTTCGGTTGCTAAGTGTTAGTAACTCGAAATAAAAGCTGTGGAATAAACGGAGACTAGCTAAAGGTGAGATGACGATATGTGTTGGAAGTGTTTCCAAGGTTGATGTGATCAAGCATCGCATGCTCCCTCTACCATCGAGATTTGGTGCTTGCGTTGAGCATGATTGGATTATGTTTATCGCAATACGGTTATTCATTTAAGGAGAATAATGCTTACTCTGTTTATTTGAATAATACCTTCAATGGTCTTGCACCTAAAATGAATCTCGATCGTAGTGATACACATGTTCATGCCAAATGATATAAAATAGTAATGATAGTTCCACATACTTGTGGCACTGCCATTTGAGTCATATTGGTATAGAACGCATGAAGAAGCTCCATGTAGATGGATCTTTGGACTCAGTCGTTTTTGAAAAGATTGAGACATGCGAACCATGTCTATTGGTATATATGCATGAAGAAACTCCATGCAGATGGATCGTTTGGACTCACTTGATTTTGAATCACTTGAGACAGGCAAATCATACCACATGGGCAAGATGACTGAAAGGCCTCGTTTTCAGTAAGATGGAACAAGAAAGCAACTTATTGGAAGTAATACATTTTGATGTATGCATTCCAATGAGTGCTGAGGCATGCAGTGGATATCGTTATGTTCTTACTTCACAGATGATTTGAGTAGATGCTGAGTGTATTTACTTGATGAAACACAAGTCTGAATTATTGAAAGGTTCAAGTAATTTCAGAGTGAAGTTGAAGATCGTCGTGACAAGAGGATAAAATGTCTGTGATATGATCATAGAGATGAGTATCTGAGTTACGAATTTGGCACACAATTAAGACATTGTGGAAAGTGTTTCACAATTAATATCGCCTGGAACACCACAGTGTGATGGTGTGTCCGAACATCATAACTGCACCCTATTGGATATGGTGCATGCCATGATGTTTCTTATCGAGTTACCACTATCGTTTATGGGTTAGGCATTAGAGACAAGCGCATTCACTTTAAATAGGGCACCACGCAATTCCGTTGAGACGACACCGTTTAGAGAAACCTAAGTTGTCGTTTCTTAAAAGTTTGGGGCTGCGATGCTTATGTGAAAAAGTTTCAAGCTGATAAGCTCGAACCCAAAGCGGATAAATGCATCTTCATAGAAAACCCAAAATAGTTGGGTATACCTCCTATTTCAGATCTGGAAGCAAAAGTAATTGCTTCTAGAAACGAGTCCTTTCTCGAGGAAAAGTTTCTCTCGAAAGAATTGAGTGGGAGGATGGTGGAGACTTGATAAGGTTATTGAACCGTCACTTCAACTAGTGTGTAGCAGGGCACAGGAAGTTGTTCCTGTGGCACCTACACCAATTGAAGTGGAAGCTTATGATAGTGATCATGAAACTTCGGATCAAGTCACCACCAAACCTCGTAGGACGACGAGGATGCGTGCTACTTCAGAGTGGTACGTGATCCTGTCTGAGATATCATGTTGTTGGACAATACTGAACCTACGAGCTATGGAGAAGCGATGGTGGGCCCATATTCTGACAAATGGTTAGAAGCCATGAAATCCGAGATAAATGGATCTTTGAGAAGAAGACGGACGTGGACGGTAATGTTACCGTCTATGAAGCTCGACTTGTGGCAAAGAGTATTTCCACAAGTTCAAGGAGTTGACTACGATGAGATTTTCTCATCCGTAGCGGTGCTTAAGTCCGTCGGAATCATGTTAGCATTAGCTGCATTTATGAAATCTGGCAGATGGATGTCAAAACAAGTTTCCTTACCAGATTTCGTAAGGAAAGGTTGTATGTGATACAATCAGAAAGGTTTTGTCGATCCTAAGGATGCTAAAAGGTATGCTAGCTCCAGCCATCCTTCCATGGACTAGAGCAAGTATCTCGGAGTCAGAACATACGCTTTGATGGAGTGATCAAAGTTTTTGGGTTTATACAAAGTTTGTTAGAAACTTGTATTTACAATAAAGTGAGTGGGAGCGCTACAACATTTCTGATAAGTATATGTGAATGACATATTGTTGATCCGAAATGATGTAAAATTTCTGGAAAGCATAAAGGGTTGTTTGAAAGGAGTTTTTCAAAGGAAGACCTGGATAAAGCTGCTTACATATTGGGCATCAAGATCTATAGAGATAGATCAAGACGCCTGATGATACTTTCAAAGAACGCACACCTTGACATGATTTTGAAAGAGTTCAAAATAGATCAGCAAAGAAGGAGTTCTTGGTTGTGTTACAAGGTGTGAGTATTGAGTAAGACTCAAGACCTGACCACAGCAGAAGAGAGAGAAAGGACGAAGGTCGTCCCCTATGCTTTAGACGTAGGCTCTATAGTATGCTATGTTGTGTACCGCACATGTAGTGTGCCTTGCCATGAGTTGGTCAAGGGGTACAATAGTGATCCGGGAATGGATCACATGACAGCGGTCGAACTTATCCTTAGTATCTAGTGGACTAAGGAACTTTCTCGATTATGGAGGTGAAAAGGAGTTCGTCGTAAAGGGTTACGTCGATGCGAACTTTGACACTAATCCGGATGGCTCTGAGTAGTAAACCGGATTCGTATAGTAGAGCAGTTATTTGAAATGGATCCAAGTAGCGCGTGGTAGCATCCACAAGATGACATAGATATTCGTAAAGCACACACGGATCTGAAAGGTTCAGACCCGTTGACTAAATAACCTCTCTCACAAGCATAACATGATCAAACCAGAATTCATTGAGTGTTAATCACTTAGAGATGTGAACTAGATTGTTGACTCTAGTAAACTCTTTGGATGCTGGTCACATGGTGATGTGACCTGTGAGTGTTAATCACATGGTGATGTGGACTAGATTATTGACTCTAGTGTAAGTGGGAGACTGTTGGAAATATGCCCTAGAGGCAATAATAAGTTGGTTATTATTATATTTCCTTGTTCACGATAATCGTTTATTATCCATGCTAGAATTGTATTGATAGGAAACTCAGATACATGTGTGGATACATAGACAACACCATGTCCCTAGTAAGCCTCTAGTTGACTAGCTCGTTGATCAATGGATGGTTACGGTTTCCTGACCATGGACATTGGATGTTGTTGATAACGGGATCACATCATTAGGAGAATGATGTGATGGACAAGACCCAATCCTAAGCCTAGCACAGGATCGTGTAGTTCGTTTGCTCAGAGCTTTTCTAATGTCAAGTATCAGTTCCTTAGACCATGAGATTGTGCAACTCCCGGATACCGTAGGAATGCTTTGGGTGTACCAAACGTCACAACGTAACTGGGTGGCTATAAAGGTGCACTACAGGTATCTCCGAAAGTGTCTGTTGGGTTGGCACGAATCGAGACTGGGATTTGTCACTCCGTGTAAACGGAGAGGTATCTCTGGGCCCACTCGGTAGGACATCATCATAATGTGCACAATGTGACCAAGGATTTGATCGCGGGATGATGTGATTTACGGAACGAGTAAAGAGACTTGCCGGTAACGAGATTGAACAAGGTATAGGGATACCGACGATCGAATCTCGGGCAAGTAACATATCGATAGACAAAGGGAATTGCATACGGGATTGATTGAATCCCCGACATCGTGGTTCATCCGCTGAGATCATCGTGGAACATGTGGGAGCCAACATGGGTATCCAGATCCCGCTGTTGGTTATTGACCGGAGAACGTCTCGGTCATGTCTGCATGGTTCCCGAACCCGTAGGGTCTACACACTTAAGGTTCGACGACGCTAGGGTTATAGGGAAAGTATGTACGTGGTTACCGAATGTTGTTCGGAGTCCCGGATGAGATCTCGGACGTCACGAGGAGTTCCGGAATGGTCCGGAGGTAAAGATTTATATATGGGAAGTCCTGTTTTGGTCACCGGAAAAGTTTCGGGTCATATCGGTAATGTACCGGGACCACCGGGAGGGTCCGGGGGGTCCACCAAGTGGGGCCACCAGCTCCAGAAGGCTGCGTGGGCCAAGTGTGGGAGGGGACCAGCCCCAGGTGGGCTAGTGCGCTCCCCCCCCAACCAAGGCCCAAGGCGCATGGGAGAGTGGGAGGGGGCAAACCCTAGGTCCAGATGGGCCTTAAGGCCCACCCTAGTGGCGCCCCCCCTCTCCTCCCCTTGGCCGCCCCCCTAGATGGGATCTAGGGCTGGCCGCCACCCCTTGGGGTGGGAACCCTAGAGGGGGCGCAGCCCCTTCCCCCCTGTATATAGTTGAGGTCTAGGGCTGCCCAACACATGAGAACACATCTCCCTCATAGCGCAGCCCTACCCCTCTCCCTCCTCCTCTCCCGCGGTGCTTGGCGAAGCCCTGCAGGATTGCCACGCTCCTCCATCACCACCACGCCGTCGTGCTGCTGCTGGATGGAGTCTTCCCCAACCTCTCCCTCTCTCCTTGCTGGATCAAGGCGTGGGAGACGTCACCGGGCTGCACGTGTGTTGAACGCGGAGAGACCGTTTTTCGGTGCTTAGATCGGAATCAACCGCGATCTAAATCGCTACGAGTACGACTCCTTCATCCGCGTTCTTGCAACGCTTCCGCATCGCGATCTACAAGGGTATGTAGATCCACTCCCCTTCCCCTCGTTGCTAGAGTACTCCATAGATTGATCTTGGTGATGCGTAGAAAATTTTAAATTTCTGCTACGTTCCCCAACATGCCTAAATATGATATGTTGGAACCTCTCAAAGCTATACAATTAGTTTTTGACAATAATGGTATAATGATTGCCATGCTTAGGGCTAGACATGATAAAGAGAACGTATGCTGAAATTTATGAGAATAGGGGTATTGAAAGGTCAAAACTTTAAGTAGCGTTGAAATTTCTTCGGTGGACAAACTCACTAATTTAGTTGGTGGTATTAAATATAAATTATAAAGAAAGTGGTCATGGTGAGGTATTGACTTTAGGTAGTAAGAACACGACATGCTCGGAGAATGTTCAATTCTGTGATAAAAGTATCAAATGTGAATTTGGAGAGGTTTCAAAAATACAACTGCCTCCATTGGATCATTAGAGGCGGCTTTGTCACATGGTGAAGTAACAGCTTTGGTTTGCCAGTGCTAATGCCCTTTCGTTTGCTAGTGAAAGGCCGTATCATAAAGACAGGTAATTCATAGTTACATATTTCCCATAGTGCATTGCATTGACGATCAAATTGTATATAGAGAAAAATAAACTATTTCATGGTATATAATACATAGGACTCATGTGAAATATATCCAGCACATTTCCCTTGTAAGTATTTTTTATTGTTGTTTATTTTGTAAGAATTGCTACACTGCATCTCCAAAGATAGATGAACTTCATGAAGGTAATTTCATAAAGTTGAAGCAAAATAGAAGTCATAAAGTAAAATGAATAGCAATAGTTTACAACGGAATAACTTAGAAATTTTGAAGTATGGAAAGTCTAAAATGAAGAAGAGGTGGTTGTCTTTTGTGGCATGAGCATATTGTGCATTGAAAGTCACAATAATTATTTTACAAGGAAAATCGTCTGAGCATTAAAGTTGTACAGAGAGTCTAGAACAAGTGAGAAGTGTGTTTCGAGCTTTTGGGCATATGGTGTGACGTGCTTAAGCCTAACGATGGAATCTCCGGCGATATGCTAAATGTGTACCCTACAGCTGCCATGCTTTGAATACTCACCATGCTTGTGACGTTCCCGTATTCCACTCGAATGACTATTTCAACAGTTGACATTGCCTTTTGTTAAAGAGAGTATACTATTTAACAAAGAACTACCACATTGGAGGTTTCGGTCCCAAAGAACTACCACTTTTAAATCATCAACAAAAAACTAACAGTTGAACCTTAATTGTTTTGCTAAAAACAATCACTTTCAGATAGTGACCGGTTTAGATGATTTGGACGCGTTTATAACAACAAGCGGGACCCACTTGTCAGGGCTGATGTGGCAGAAAGTCAACACCGTTTATTTTGACTGTTATATTTACCGTTATTATAGCTGGGACTCACATGTCAGCACCAACCTTCTTCCTCCTCCTCTCTAAACTTTTAAATCATCTAAACCGTCCACTATCCGAAAGTGGTGGTTTTTAGGGAAAAAAAGGTTCAACAGGTAGTTTTTTGTTGACTGTTTAAAAGTGGTAGTTCTCTGGATCGGAACCCCAAATGTGATAGTTTTTGTTAAATACTCCCTCCGTAAAATAATATAAGAGTGTTTAGATCACTATTTTAGTGATCTAAACGCTCTTATATTAGTTTATAGAGGGAGTACTTGGTTAAAGGAGCAAGGCGATCTCTCGTAGAAGAAGCACTACACGAGAGGAACATAGCTGACAACACCAAAGTACCCTTCTGCTTGCGAGCTCATATGCTCCCACGTGAACAGTAAAATCAAAAAGATTGTAAAAAATGCACACACACAAAATATTTTTTTAGAAAGAACATCAACAAATTCTCAACATGCGTGCAAATTTTCATGAAGAAAACATCATTTCAATATGCTTCCAAAAAAACAAAATTAATGCTCCAAGAAACAGACTTTTTGGAGTATCAATTTTATTGTTTTTTCGATAGCATTTTTCTAATATTATTTCTTCATGAAAATTTTCACGCATGTTCAGAATTCGTTAATGTTTGTTCAAAAAAACATATTAGTTTTTTAATATTTTATCCACTATTGTTTTCGATTTTACTATTCGGCGATGGTGGATATGAGCTCGCAAGGAGAAACTTCATGTCCCTGACAACAGAGTTTTATAGGCATTTCCTTGCAAGCCCGTAAAAACCCTTGGTGTCGACAAGGCCAAGGGTAGCGATGGAGAGCTGAGATTCTGGAGATGGATCGATTTGGTCGGCGATCCAGTGCTGAACCATGGTGGGCGAGGGTCGGCGAGGTTCCTCCGCCTCCAGGACTAGGGCGGGCACGCGCAGCGAGGTGCTTCTGCTCCTGAGCAGTGAATGGATGGAGTGGAGATTCGATCGCGTATGATCTCATTCTCCTCCTCCTCTTCCTGGGCGCCGCGGCCCGCTTTTTAGGAAAGGAAAAGGAAAGAATCTTGCCCGCTTTCCATGGCAGCTCGGCCCTTTCCCAGCTCAGCGTATCTGCAGATTGCAGGTCAGGTGGGGGTCGGAGCTGGTCATTCAGTCATCTCCTACTCGTGCCACCGAGGATCCGATCCTCTCCTCTCGCCAAACGAGGCTCCTAGTCCTAGGCCAGCAGAAGGATAAGATACGATTCCCGGCCTGCCGCTGTCAAGAAACGAACGAATCCCAGCCTGCGGGGAATCCCGGAGATCATGGCCGATGATGTCCACACAAATCCTTCTACAGTGGCACTCCGTTCGCAGGCAAGCAGAGCCGGCTACCAATGCAATTGCAATCCATTTCCCTGGCGTGTACAGCAGCCTGGACGATACTGACCAAATAGGCGGCAGGACCAGGCACGGCTACCAAGATTTGCACAAAAGCAATCAACTGCCAACATTCGAAGAAAAAAAAGATTTTATCTAGACGTATTTTAGTTCTAGATACATCCATTTCCGAGACAAGTAATTCCGAACGGAGGAGCAAGTATTCTCTGCAACCACAGGGAAACGAAGAAAAAAGGAGAGGAGCACGATATGGATTGCACTACGCAGATTCTCTCAAGATATTTAAAAAGATCTTGTAACTGGTCAATGGCGTGGAGCGGATATTCATCTCGCCCTTTCCCTACTTCGCTGTTGACATCCTTTTCTTGAGGGAATAAAAATCCTGGTGACCCAGTCCCATTTCGAAAACTAATGACCTGATTTGTTCAGAACAGCATATGAACAGCTCAGAGATTTCTACAGCACGGCTGAGTGGAGGTCGTGAATGAATTAATTAAGCAGTCTGAGATCGTCGTCTCAATTTAGCAGGCAGAGATTTCTACAACTACTGGCACGTACGTACATGTCCAGCATTCATGTGGTGGCGCGACGCGAGTGCACGGCCTGGCGCCACCGATTCTCCGGTCGATGCACCTTTTGCCAGGACCGCATCAACCAAATCCCGGTGGTACCACTGCCATTGTACCCGTCCCGTGGGCATGCACTCGAGCACGCGCGGTACCATCCACCGCCGCTGCCGACGTCCGGTCGGCATCACCGTCGATCTCCCGCACCGGAAATCTGGAAGCGGCCGGCCTGACACGGTAGTACGTAGCATGTGTAGCCGGTAGGGCGTATCGTGCGCTACGCATGTGATTTTTTGTTCTTTTGCCCGAAGAAGCTTGATGCCGACAAGACGAAAGAACTATGCAGTATGCTACGCACCACAAATATCAGAGCTCCCGATCTCTTGACGGTGGGCTGTTCTGATGTGATCCTGCTCCGGGAAATATCACCCATCTTAAACCGGGCGCCGCGGCCAGCTTTGGGAAAGAAAGAATCTTTCTGGCTTTCCGTGGCAAATTGGCAGCGTATCTCCAGGTCAGGTGGGCAGCAGTCATGTCCTCGCATTGCTCCTGCCAAACCCAGGATATATTCGGGACATCCTCCAGCCAAACGAGGCTCCTACAGTACATGCCAGCAAAAGCATACAATACGATTCCCCGTCAGTCACCAGACCGCTTTTGTTTACTGCATGCTTTACTACGTTGATTCGGAAACGAAAGCGTGAGGAAGATGCATGTTGCAGTTGCAGGCGATAGAATGCATACCCCATGTCCGTGATCCGTTCAAAGTTGTGCGTGCTCGTCTCTCTCGAGGATTATTCACACACGCGCGGCCTGTAGTAGCACATGTGCGTGATCCGTTCAAAGTTGTGTGAGTGAGTGAATGCCTCTGGCTTTTGGAGAAAGCGAATTGTTCGTCTTGTCCTTCGAGGCAAGGAACTAGAGCAAGTTGCAGCTTTACACGTACTGTACGTGCTACCACAGGGCCAAGGATCCTGAGTATCCGAGTCGGAAAATGGCGCGGAAACTAGCTATCAAGCGATGCATGTGTACACACACCACCCACCCATGCACTGGGGAAGCGGGCGTGTCCAAACGTGCTACGCTACGTTCACATCCATCACGAATCTATTTGCACACAGCCATAGATTTAGGTGCAGCAGCAGCTGCTGCTGTCGCCCATGACCATTACAAGCGCAATGTCCATCTTTTACATTTACAGTTTGAGTTCAGATGACCAGCACAAAGATACATCTTAAATTTACTAAACTTATTTTCGGACTGTTGAAATATTGGCCGTCTCTTTTCAAGAGGTCTTGAGTTCAAGACCCTGCCAACATAATATAAAAAAAAGTTTCTACGGCCTACATAAATCCCATGTCTAAAACGTGCTCCAATTCTCCCGCCAAACGAGGCTCTCTACTCTAGGCCAGCAGAGGATACGATACGATTCCCCGTCCCGTCAATCACCAAACCGCTTTCTTTTTGTGTTTTCGTGTACGGTACAATATACTTCCTGTTATGATCCGTTCACGTTCGATCGCGTGCTCTTTCCCCGACGATTATTCTGATGCCGCAACTTGCTTATAGATCGAGTACTACAGTATATAAACCTTTCCCTGTAGGAGGAGTAGCTGGAGGAAAAGCAGATGGATATGGTTCTCGGCTTCCAAAACCGGCAATGCAATGCAGCGTGAGAGGCTGGCTTTCTCACATTGCCTTTGGGAGAAAGCGCATCGCTCGAGTTGCTCTTCGAGGCGTTTGGCAGCTTGGATAAACACGAGAGAGTTTTTTTTTAATTTTCGGGGGGGGGGGGGGGGGGGGGGGGGGGGGGGGGGCGGAGGGGTGCCCCTCCACCACCTAAACATATTACCCAAAAAATGGACCAAGGCCCAAAATACACAGATGTACCAAGCGAGAGAGAGAGGGGAGGGCCTGAACTACTCAAACCCTAAGAACAGATAGCCAGACATCAATATGAGCACGGTCGCCAAGGGGCAGCCTCGCGCGCCAGAGTACGGCATCGTCGCGGCAGGCTTTGAAGGTGCCCGCAAGGGACCGCAGGGCATTGTGGAAGACGACCGCATTCCGGCGTTTCCAAAGCCTCCAGCAACAGAGGAGGATGAAGGCAGCGGGCGACGCCCCCCCCCCCCCCCCCCCACAGCAGGGGATGCGTCCATGCAGTGGATGGACTACACCGTTCTCCCATCCGTCGAAATGCCGAGACATCGCCAGAACTGTGCCGCGAAAGGGCACCCGAAGATGAGGTGGTTCGCAATCTCAAGCGCGGCCGAGCAGCAAGGACACCTAGCCTCCGCCACCGTCAGAATGTTTTTTCACAGGAGCACATCCCTCGTATGAATGCGAGCCAGCGACAGCAGCCAACCGAAGAACGCGACGCGCGACGGAGCTCGGGACGACCAGAGGAAAGGCGCCGGCAAGGTCCATCCAGGGGCGGCGCCTCCTCCATGAGGCGCTGCACGGCGGCGCACTCGCGCACCGCCAAGGGGGTGAGCCGGGGCACGAGCAGAGCACGGACGCCGCTGCGTCGGGCCTCCCAGACCGACACCTCCCGGCGAAGCGCATGCGAGAATAAGGCGGGGAAGGCCACGACGAGTACCCCGCACGGAAGGCACCGGTCTTGCCAGAACGACGTCGTTCTCCCATCTCCCACCTCCACCCTCGTAAGGGCCCGGTAAGCCGGCAACAGCTCGAGGAGGGACTGCAGTGCTCGCCCGGCAGGGGGGAACGTCCGGTAGCCAAGAGAGACCCTCCTCCCGTCAGGCACCAGACCCAACAGGCCCACCGAGACGGCGACCCGGAGTGCAGCCTGTGAAGCAGCTTGAGCAGGAGGCGGTCGTTCTGATCCCGGAGAGACCGGACACCGAGCCCTCCCTCGGCCTTGGATCGGCAGACGCGCTCCCAGGCGACCAGACACTGAGCTCCCGACGCCCGGTCCGCCACGTTCCAGAGAAACGCCCGACGCAGCGCGTCCAGACGAGCCAGGACCGCCTGCGGAAGACGCATGGCCGCCATGGCGTACGTGGGGATGGAGTCGATGACGGCATTGATCAGCACCAACCGGCCAGCCGGCGAGAGCAGCCGTGCCCGCCACCCGGCCAGGTAACGGTCAACCTGAGCAATCATAGGGGGGAAGTCTTCGAGCTTGAGCTTGTCGGACGAGAGAGGTAAGCCAAGGTACGACTGAGGGAAGGACCCCACTGTGCATCCAAAGGACGCCGGACAGTGGCGAGAGCCCCGTGCTTGACGTTCATCGGGACGAGCGTGCTTTTGGAGAAGTTGATGACGAGGCCGGCAGCTGCCGCGAAGAGGTCGAGGATGACCCGAAGCCGCGCCGCACCCGCGGGGTCGGCACACATGATGATCAGCGTGTCGTCCGCGTACTGGAGGACCACCGCCGGCGCCCCCGCCACTAGGGGTGACAAAGAGCCCCGTCGCCCCTGATCATGCGTTGGAGAACGTCCGCGACCAAGAGGAACAGGTACGGAGAGATGGGGTCTCCCTGGCACATCCCTTTCCGAACCACGAACCAGCGCCCCGGCACGGCGTTGAGGAGGACCGCGGCCTTGGAGGAACGGAGGATGAGGTCCATCCAATCACACCAGAGAGCCGGGAACCCCCGGACCTCCATGATCCGTCGAAGGCTCGGCCAGGCGATGGAGTCGAACGCCTTAGCGAAATCCAGCTTGAAGACAAGCGCGGGCGCCCCCCTCCGGTGGCAGCACTGCACCAACTCTGCCGCATAAACAAAGTTTTCCGAGATGCTGCGCCCGGACAGGAACCCTGACTGGTCCTCATCGATGATGCCCCCGATCTGCAGCTGAAGCCGTGAGGTCAGCCCCCGGCAGAGGATTTTCACATCCCCGTTCTGAAGTGAAACGGGACGGAAATCGCCCGGGCCCAGCACCCTATCCTTTTTTGGTAGCAGGGCAATGAGAGCGCGGTTGATCCCGTCGAGGGACGCCACGCCGCGGTGGACGTCGTCGAAGAGGCGCTGCAGGTCTTTCGCAACCGCTGGCCACGCGGCCTGGTAGAAGGCGGGGCCGAGCCCGTCCGGCCCCGGGGCGCTCGTTCGGTCCAGGGCGAAAACGGCAGCTCTGATCTCCGCCCGGGAGAAGGGAGCCACCAGGGGAGTGCCGTCCACCCGTGGCGCCGCGGCGTAGAGGGCAGCCAGATCGAACCCCCAGGTTGTAACCGAGGCTCGACCCAGCAGGGCGGAGTAGAAGCGACGCAGCGCCGTCTCCTTGGCCTGGTGCGCCACGAGCTCGACGCCATCCACCTCGAGCACCCGGATGGCGTTGCACCGACGACGGTGCGAAGCGCGGGCGTGGAAGTAGCCGGTGTTCTCATCCCCCTCGGCCACCGCCCGACACTTCCCACGCTGACGCCAGTAGGCCTCTTGCCGCGCAACCGAGGTCGCCAGCTGGAGCCGGGCGTCACGCCGCAGCCCCTCTTCGGCCATGGAAAGCCGCCGGCAGTCCTCCCAGAAGTCTATCAGGTCAATCAGAAACTTGCAGTTGTTATCGAAAACAAGAATGAATTTGTGCTGTCGTTTCCATACCTTGGCAGCAAACCTGAGGCGTTTCTTCTGACGAGCAAGGCAGGTCGCGGCGCAGGGGGAGCGGGGGGCGCGGGTCCAGGAGGGCAAAACCGACGGAAGGAACCCAGGGTCCAGAAGCCACGATGTTTCAAAGAAGAAACGACCGGTAAGAGGGAGGCGGGTCGAGACGGAGACTAAGAGGGGAAAGTGATCGGAGGTAATGCGGGGACGGGACGCGAGAGACGAGTCGGGAAACAACACGTCCCAGGCAGCATTGAAAAACGCGCGGTCCAGCCGTGCGAGCATGGGGGGAACACGTTTGCTAGACCAAGTGAACAGACGGTCAGAAAGAGGCAGCTCATGCCAAGCCAATGCATTGATCATGGAGTTGAACGTGTCCGCGCGCCCGACGTCGAAGCGGTCGTTGTTTTTCTTCCGTGGGAGACGGATGAGATCAAAATCGCCCACCACGAGCCATGGCCCGTGGACGGACGGAGCCAGGGCAAGCATGTCGGCAACGAACGCCGCAGTGTGCGAGTGATCAGCAGGGGCGTACATGTTGGTGACAGAGAAAGCCAAATCCGAAACGGTAGACGCGAGAGAGACGGTGAGGGAGAAGCGCGACTCGGTAGAAGTGACCCGAGACAGGAGCCGGGGATCCCAAGCAGTAACGATGCCACCGCGAGTGCCATCCGCATCCTTAGCGACGAAATCAGAGAGGGGACTAGGAAGGAAAGATCGGGCTTTCGGAGCGCCGAGCGCCGAGCGTCGCAAGTTTGGTTTCTTGCAAACATGCAAAAGAGGGGGCGGCCGAGGATAGGGAGTTACGAACGAGGTCGCACTTGTCGCAATCCCCAGGCCCTTGCACATTTCAAAAAAGGAAAGAGAGATTCTGGAAACGACTAACCATAGGCACCCACCGACACCCAGGGGCTGATACAAACGCACACCACACTACTCGGATAAGGAACAAAGCTACTCCAAATGGAGCAGACGAAAGAAGAGAGATTTAGAGTGTCATTGGAAGCTGCGTGTTGCGTGCACATGACAGTAGGCTACCTTCCCTCCCTCTCTGTCATCAGTCCCTCCCATGTGAGCAAGATTTGCACAAAACGATGGAGCTCGCTCACTGATTGCTTTTCTTTAACCTTTGACTAAACGCAGCACACCTGACCGCCAGACTGCGCAGTGAACGAGAGGGGAGAAAGGTTCATGGTCAATGCAAGTTCACATCAGGGCGCACGCCCACACCGTTGCCGGGCTTGAGCTTTTCAACGAGGCAGGTGACAAGTTTCTACGCCGAGATCGATCGAATCCGGTGGGATACGTGGTTGACGCAAGAGTGTGAGGCAACTACGTGGATGCTGACATTTTAGAATGCACATGGACATTTTTTTTAGACATTGCACTTGGACATATGTATTCTCAGCAACAGGGAAAACAAGAAGAAGAAAGTATTTGTTCCGTGGAAGATGTTCTCAAGGAACACTCACAGGGAAAAGGAGAAGAATCTGTGCTGCTATCGGGTGTGACGCCACGATATGGATTGTCGTACGTACTAGGGGAATCCCTGCAGATATTTAACGAGATATTCTAGCTAAGCTCTAGCCGGTCCATGGCGTGGAGCGGATTTCGATCGATCTCATCCTTTCCTCCCCTGTTGACATCCTTTCTCGAGAGAATAAAAATCCTAGTGACAGACTACGCAAACAGCTCAGAGTAGCAGAGAGTTATTAGAAAATTAGCCAAGTGGAGGCCGTAAATTAGTTAAGCAGGCTGTGGTCGTGGTTTCAGTTTAGCCGGCAAAGCTTTTTGCAGCTGGTACTAGCTACTCCCTTCGTTTCATAATGTAAGAACGTTTTTGCCATTAGTGATACAGTAGCACGTAGGAGTACCTACATGGGCGGCATTCATGTCGTGACGCGACGCGAGTGCATGGCCAGCCGCACAGGACCCGATTCTCCGGTCGATCCACCTTTCCGGAGCACCGCATCAACCGAATCCGGTGGTACTGCTGTCAGTGACAGTGTACCCAACGGGCATTCACTCGAGCACGCGCGGTACGATCAACCGCCGCTGCCTACAGGCCATCGATGTCCCGGTCGAAATCATCACCGATCTGGCGATCTCCGCACCGGAAATCTGGAAGCGACCGGCCTGCGACAGTACGTAGCATGTGTAGCCTCTACTGGCTACTGTGGCCAGTAGGACGTATCATACGCACGTGATTTTTCCTTCTGCCGCCCGATGAACCTTTGATGCCGACAAGACGAACGGTGGTGGTGTAAAAACCGAGGATTGTTAGAGCATCTTCAGGCGCGTCCTCAACCTGCCCTCCTCACATGTTTTTACCGTGCCGGCGCCAAAAAACGGCCCAATCGCGTCTCAGAAGCCCGTTTTTCGCCGGCTCGGGCCGAAACTGGTGTCGGCTGACCCAGGCCGAACCCGGCGCCCTGGAGGCGCCTGGGGCGCCGGCACGAACGAAAAGGGCGCGTGGGTCCGCCCTGTCGGCGAGTCGAGCGCCTCTTCCCGCCATTTCTTCCCGCTTTTCCCCCCACTTTCCTCCAATCTCTCCCTTCCTCCCGCCAATCTCCCTCCCGCTCGCCTCCCAGCCCGCCGCCATGCCACCGAAGAAGTACGTCGTCCCCCTCGCCGCGGCAACCGCGACCGCCTCCGTCGCCCAGCCGAAGCAGAGGAAGCCGAGGACGCCGCCGTCCAAGCCACCGGGCATGTCAAACGCCGACTGGAGGGTGGAAGTTCAGCGACGGGAGGCTGTCACCGCCGACCGGCGGAATAGGGCGATCGCCAAGAAGGCCCGTGACAACGCGGCGCGTGCGGCTGCGGCTTCGGCGGAGCAAGCCGAGGCCGAGGCGGCTCGCGCGGGGATGATGAATCCACCCGGCAACCACGCCCAGTACGCGCCCTGGGGCCAGCAAGGCGTCGGCTCTCCGTCGCCGCAGCCATGGGGATCGCCCTCGCAGGGCTACGCCGACGGGGACGCGCACGGTGGGTTCAACCCCAACGTCACCTTCCCCCATGCACACCCGGCCCAGCGCACGCCCTCACCTGCCTTTGCCGGCGTGCAGTACCCTCCATACAACTACTCGCCGCCCGCCTACGCGTCCTCCCCGACGCCACCTTTCCGCCGTGGTGCGCTTCCCTTCTCGCTCCTCGGCGACGCCGACGAGACCGAGGCCGACATGGAGAACATCATCGCGACTGGCTCGACCGCGGCCGCAACGTCTCCCGGGTTCGTCACCCCGGACGACACGGTGGATCTCAGCGGCGGCATGGACGGCGAGCTCGGCTACGTCTACGGCGAGGAGGAGCGGGAGGAGGAGGACGAAGAGGAGGAGGAGGAGGAGGAGCAGGCGACTGTTCCGGCGAGGAGGCGCAAGAAGAAGAAGCGGGCGGCCAGGTCCGGCGAGCCGCGCATCAAGTGGGCGTCCAAGGAGGAGGAATGCCTCGCCGAAGCATGGAAAATCGTCTGCCTCGACCTGACCACCGGCACGAACCAGAGCATCGAGACGTACTGGGAGCGCATCAAGGCGTCTACATGCAGCGCGGGGCGAAGGCAATGGCGAACGATTGGGGGCGTATCCCTGGGGCGTGCAACAAATGGCATGGGATCGTCGAGGAGGTCGCGGCTCGCCCGGAGAGCGGCGCCAGCGTTGACGATCTGGTATGGCACGCCGATCTCCCGCCTCTTTTCGCCGTGTGGGCCCGCCAACTGTTTGTTCCTCCGCGCAGTTGATGCGCATGTTCGCCTTGTATCGGCAGGGCAACAACGACGCCGAGTTCAAGTACCTCCACGTTTACAAGCGCATTGACATGTGCGAGAAGTGGGCGGAAGTCCGGCGCACCCTCGACAAGGCCAAGGACACATACAAGCCGGACGCGCCGACGCCGGGCGCGTCAGAGGGGCGGCCGGACGGCAACAAAGGGGCCAAGAAGGGGAAACACGCCGACGCCGCTACCGCGCGAGTGCAGTAGTCCATCGAGCAGTGCCTCGCCGACGCGTAGGCCCCGGCCGTCCTGCGTGAAGAGAAAACCGCTGCTCGGTGGTCGTCGTTGATGACGAACAACGCCATCAATCTCGACCTGCTCCGGACCAACGTCGCCGCGAAGAAAAGGAACACCGACCTGGCTTTTCTGATGGGCGGGGCGGACATGCTCCAGAGCACCGACGAGAAGCTCAAGGCGTGGTACATGGCGGAGCGCGGCCTCATCCTGAACCAGCTGCCGACGACGGCAACGCCAACTCCCGTGCCCACACCCACGCCGACGCCAAGCCCGAGTGATGACGCCTCCACGACGCCCAGCAGCACCAAAGCTGCGCCGACACCGCCCAGCACCGAAGCAGCTCCGACACCGCCGAGCCCGCGCACGCCGACTCCATCGACGCCTGAGGCCGACCCCGCCGAGTGATGCGTTGCGCACGCGAACTTGTGGCGCTCTATTTTTTGTACGCCAGACTACATCCGATTGCCGAACTGTGACTTGTGATCGCCGGACTTGTGACGTCTTTTGTGAGCGGGAACGACCAAGTTCGAATTTTCCGCATCCTGGGGGCGTGACTGGGAGCTAGGTCGCCCCCAGGGGCCGAGCTAGCGCCGGTTCGCCCCCAGGCCGCTCTTTTTAGGCGCCCTGGGGGGCCGAACGGCTGGAGATGCTCTTAGATCGGTGATTTCGGTCGGCAGGTCAGGCCCGCGTCTGGCTGGCGTCGACGACGATACCGACACGCCCGTGACCGCGCCGCGCTGCCCCGCTCCTCCGTGCCATGCTGCGCCCGCGCTGCGTGGTCTATCATCAAGGCTGGACGCTCTGGAGCACTGACCTGCTACGCAGGCAAGGCATGCATCCTCAGACTCCAAAGCGCTACTACATGCGCACCACGAGCACGATTATGCTCTTCTGATCCGATCCTCCTCCGGCAAACATCGCCGATCTCGTACCGGGCGCCGCGCCCCTGCTTTAGAGCATGGTTAATAGTATAGCCAGCTGCTGGCTATAAGCCAGTGCCATGTCATCTACAACCCATCTTATAGCCAACATGTATAATAGTACATCAAAAGAGTGTACTACTTTTTTATTATGTGGCCCACATTTAATTCTCACAAAGTGCCTAGGAGCACGTGCTAGAGTTGGCTCTTCACGAAGAGCCCGCTTACCTTCTCTCTCTTCTTCTCTTTCCTCCAACTAAGCAAAAATATACTAGTTTATTCCTCATAGCACGCTGACCCAGCTTTATTGTACTTGCTCCTAGGAGGAGTAGAATCTTTATCGCTTTCCATGGCAACTTGGCAGCCCCTCCCAGCTCAGCGCATCTGTAGTCATCGCCTTGCTCGTGCGCGCACGGGGGATCGTCGAGCCGAACGAGGCCCGGCTAGGCCAGTAAAGGATACGATACGATTCCCCGTCTGTCACCAAACCGCTTTTTCTATTGACTACTGTGTGCTTTTGTACACTGTTGATTCGGGAACGAATGCGTGACATGCATGTTGCCGCATACTACTACACTAGAATAAGTACGGCTTGTCCGTGATCCGCTCAAGTCTGGCTGGCAACGAGTAGCGGTGAGAGGGTAAAGCTATGGCCTATGGCTATAGCACAGGGTGGAAACTAGCTAGAAAGTGATGCATGGTACACACCTACGCACTGCCTGCCCTTCTAGACGGGGTGGGGTGGCCAAACGTGCTACGCTACGTTCACATCCATCACGAATCTATTTGTACACAGCGATAGATTTGGCGGCGGCGGCAGCCGCAGCTGTTGCCCATGGCCATTGCAAGCGCAATGTTCATCTTTTACATTTCCATACAGTTTCAGTTCAGATGGCCATCACAAGATACAGTCTAGTACCTACTGTAGAACGGTAGGAGCCGTAGCATTCTTCCCGTTTATTTTATTGTTCTTCCGCAGATGACAAGGCTGGAGGACTGCACGTTCGTCCACATGCCAAAGATCATGGCCATCCTGAATACCTACCTGACGATATCATCTCCGGCGTCAACACAGATATCCTCCTGTCCTGTGCGCCCGTCCCATGTTTAATCACAGTAGCATTCTGCTCACGACCTGGCGTGTAGCAGTCCCGTACCGTACGTACTCACCAAATGGATCAGGCAAGAGATTTGGGTGTCACCCGAAGCTGCGTGCCGCGTGCAGCGATGCCCATTTTCTGAAAGAAAAAAAAACACCTGCATCGCAGCTCATATGGCCACACAGAGCAGAGCAGAGCATGATCGGATGATCCCGTCCCATGTGAGCGAGATGCGCACAGGCAAAACAGTGGACTTCACTGATTGGCCGCGCCTAATTATATTATGCCGCCTAATCATATCATTCTAAGCTGTTTTCCGTTCCGTTATTCTTCTTTAACCTTTGACTAATAAAGGCAGCTCCACACCTGACTGGTCTTGTCTGGAGAAGGAAAAGAGAGCATGGTCAATGCAGGTTTACATCTAGACGGTGGTTGGGCTTCGGCTTGATTTTTCAACGATACGGGTGAGAAGTTTCTACGACGCGGGAATCCCATCAGATATGTATACGTCAGTTCGTGGTTGACGTACGCCGCGCACGCACAAGCCGCAGCGGTCGACAGCGCGCCCGGAGAAAAGGAGAAAAACGTATTCTCAGCAACGAAAAACAGGAGCAAAAACGAGGAGGAGGACAGTGACCGTTTCTACTAAGCGATATTCTCACCGGGGGAAAACAAGAGAAAAAGGAAGGAAAAAAACTATTGGCCGGTTGATGGCTAGCTAGCTGGTCAATCGCGTGGAGCGGATACCTCATCATTTTTGTTTTGACTTTGATTTTTCACGGTTATTTTCTCAAGTTTTGGTTTCAATTTCTTACAAATTTGAGTTCAGCTAGTATAACGAATACTAAATCATTGAAAAAAAACATAAAGCTCAGATTATGTGCCTATGAGGAGCTTTCTGGTCTTCAAATTATTTTTCATAAGAGTGGATTTTTCTGCTTTGGTGGGCCCATTGAATCGGCACATGAGTATGCTGAGATTTTCGGCTGCCAGCTCGAGAAGTTTCCAGTTTGGTGCCCGGGTACTCTGGTTCACTATTGACGTTCAACTTTTGCTAATGGAAGCATGTGGAAGAGAGACTTGAGAAACGTCTAGCCAGTTGGAAGGCCAACCTCTTGTCTGACGGGGGCGATTGGTTTTGATGTATTCCGTCCTAAGCAATATGGATTTATATTTGTTGCCATTCATCCACTTACCGAAAGGAGTTCTGCGGATATTGAACTACTTTAGATTTCGATTTTTCTGGTAGTGCGATAATGGATCAAAGAAATATCGACTAGCTAGGTGAAATGGGTTATGCCAGCTTAAAAATGTCAGAGTGGGGGGAGGGTGGTTGTTAGATTCCCAAAAATTGAGATTAATAACATCACCCTTCTCAATAAATGGGTATACGAACTACTCAGTGAGAACAAAGTATGGCGGAAAATCATTCGTAACATGCACGTGGGTTCCAAAACTATTGAGGATATAACCATTGGAATCACCCGCCCAGGAGGGGCCGGGTTAGGCATAATGGTCATCACGCGAAGCCTAGTACCAAGCTTGAAGACGGCGGGTTAATAATGGGCTTAAGACCCGGAGATGGCTTAAGGCCCGTAGTGATAAACCGCCGTATGGCAAGACTTGTAGTATAAGGCAAGAACATTTAAGAGTCCGAGCCGGACATTGTTATGAGCCGGCCGGGACTCTGAGAGCCGCTGGGCGTCAACCTCTCTATATAAAGGGACGACCCGGCGGCGGTTTAGGGAGAGGGAAGACAAACTCGAAAACCAGGCAGGACGGCTTAGCTCCTGGTGATCAAAACCCTAACCAATACAACCTCAACTGGACGTAGGCTTTTACCTTCACCGTAAGGGGCCGAACCAGTATAACCCTCGTGTTCCTTGTCCCGTTTAACCCCTTTAAGCTTCCTAGCTGCGATGGCTCCACGACTAAGTCCTTGCACGAGGACATCTGCCGTGACAATTCCATGACAGTTGGCGCCCACCGTGGGGCCAGCGCACGGTGGATTTGAGTTCTTGAAGGGCAGCTTCGAAGGGCTCAAGGGATACGCTGTGGGCCGGATGACCAAGAGTCGTCGCGGCAAGCTCTACATCGACGATGCAAGCTGGGGCCCCGACGCCGGCTCAATTGAGTACGGGTACCGGGTCCCCTTCGGCAGAATTCATGTCTTCATTGGCAAGATGGGTGAGCCGGGCCCTGAGCCGGATCTCTGCGCCGATCTCATCGAGACGGCTCAGCGTGCACGACCCGCCCGGGCTCTGCCTGCCTTGAAGCATGCTTTCGTGGGATGTGTCCATGGAGGACTCTCTGAAGGATCTGGATCTGGTGATGAGACGGCCGCCGGCTCTGACGGCGAGTCGTCTACGGATGAGTCAAACTCGTTGTATCAACTTCAAGATGGCAGGCTCAGGGGTTGTTCCGATGGCGACAGCATTCTGGACCCCTTTGAACCACCGAGCCGGGTTGGAATATTCATGGCGGGCGCGCAACCTGTTCAGAACCCCACCTCCGGGTCAGGAAGCCCGGTGCCTTCGCCGGCTCAGGTGCTGATGGATCTCACAGACAAGATGACGGTCCTGTTGACCGCTACGGTGGCTCCGGCGGATAAAGTTCAACATGACGCGGAGGTGGCACAGTTAAAGTTGGATCTAGCAAAGGCCAAGGAGGATCTGGCGGCGAAGGGGATCAGGATGGCTGCAGAGAGGGCGGCTCTCGACGCCCAGACTCACTTGATTCAGGCACAGTCCTTCCGGCTCACGATGGATCAGAACGCGTCCAATGAGGTCATGAGAAGGAGGCATCAAAAGGCCCAATCTCGACTCCCTCCGGTTTACGATCCTCGAAACCTCTTCAACACGCCGGGTGCAGGGTCTAGTAACCCGCCGGAGATCATAGTGCCCGGGGCTGGGACGCCAATTCAGCCCCAAGTGATGGGACCTCCCCGGGTGAACCCTGCCCCGCCTCAGTATGTGCCAATACCACCGGGTCATTATGCCAACCCGTTGGAAAACATGGTCGCCGCGGCGGCACGGCTGGCGGCTCTCCCAATTGATGGTGGCTCTCCAACGGCGGTTGAAACCCGCCGGGTCACAGAACTCCTTCAGACAGCTCTGGCGCAGCAAGAGGCGTACTCTTATAGCCGGGACAGGATCCATTCAACCCCTCGTCCAGGCCGGAGCCCGAGTTATAGCAGACACATGGTCTCAGCGACCGGCTCAAGTAATGTCCGACGCCGTGACTTGCCTCCTGGCCACGGCCCGGCTCATAACGGAGCCTTTCACGCAGTAGACCAAGACAGTCTTGGGAATCGTAGCATAATTTTAAAATTTTCCTACGCTCACCAAGATGCATCTATGGAGTATACTAGCAACGAGGGGAAAGGAGTGCATCTACATACCCTTGTAGATCGCGAGCGGAAGCGTTCCAATGAACGTGGATGACGGAGTCGTACTCGCCGTGATCCAAATCACCGATGACTGAGTGTCGAACGGACGGCACCTCCGCGTTCAACACACGTACGGTGCAGCGACGTCTCCTCCTTCTTGATCCAGCAAGGGGGAAGGAGAGGTTGATGGAGATCCAGCAGCACGACGGCGTGGTGGTGGATGTAGCGGCTCTCGGCAGGGCTTCGCTGAGCTTCTGCGAGAGGGAGAGGTGTAGCAGGGGAGGAGGAAGGCGCCCAAGGCTGTAATGTTGCTGCCCACCCTCCCCCCCCCCTTTATATAGGCCCCCTGGGAGGGGGGGCGCCGACGATTACATCGACCTTGGAACCATTCCCGACGCGCATCGTCACCTCGTCCTTCGCCAGTCTCCGTTTATTCCGTAGTTCCTGTTTTGAGTTACAAATATGAGCAACCGCACCGGTATCAAATACCCAGGAGCTACTACGAGTACTGGTAAGGTACACATCAATTACATGTATATCACATATACCTTTGGTGTTGCCGGCCTTCTTGTACGCTAAGTATTTGGGGCAGTTCCGCTTCCAGTGACCACTTCCCTTGCAATAAAAGCACTCAGTCTCGGGCTTGGGTCCATTCTTCGACTTCTTCCCGGCAACTGGCTTACCGGGCGCGGCAACTCCCTTGCCGTCCTTCTTGAAGTTCTTCTTACCCTTGCCCTTCTTGAACTTAGTGGTTTTATTCACCATCAACACTTGATGTTCTTTTCTGATTTCCACCTCCGCTGATTTCAGCATTGAATATATCTCAGGAATGGTCTTTTCCATCCCCTGCATATTGAAGTTCATCACAAAGCTCTTGTAGCTTGGTGGAAGCGACTGAAGGATTCTGTCAATGACCGCGTCATCCGGGAGATTAACTCCCAGCTGAGTCAAGCGGTTGTGCAACCCAGACATTCTGAGTATGTGCTCACTTACAGAACTATTTTCCTCCATTTTACAGCTGAAGAACTTGTCGGAGACTTCATATCTATCGACCCGGGCATGAGCTTGGAAAACCAATTTCAGCTCCTCGAACATCTCATATGCTCCATGTTTTTCAAAACGCTTTTGGAGACCCGGTTCTAAGCTGTAAAGCATGCCGCACTGAACGAGGGAGTAATCATCAGCACGCTGTTGCCAAGCGTTCATAACGTCTTGGTTTTCTGGGATTGGTGCTTCACTTAGCGGTGCTTCTAAGACATAATCTTTCTTGGCTACTATGAGGATGATCCTCAGGTTCCGGACCCAGTCCGTATAGTTGCTGCCATCATCTTTCAGCTTGGTTTTCTCTAGGAACGCATTGAAATTGAGGACAACGTTGGCCATTTGATCTACAAGACATAGTGTAAAGATTTTGGACTAAGTTCATGATAATTAAGTTCATATAATCAAATTATTTAATGAACTCCCACTCAGATAGACATCCCTCTAGTCATCTAAGAGAAACATGATCCGAGTTAACTAGGCCGTGTCCGATCATCACGTGAGACGGACTAGTCAAGATCGGTGAACATCTCCATGTTGATCGTATCTTCTATACGACTCATGCTCGACCTTTCGGTCCTCCATGTTCCGAGGCCATGTCTGTACATGCTAGGCTCGTCAAGTCAACCTAAGTGTATTGCGTGTGTTCCGAGGCCATGTCTGTACATGCTAGGCTCGTCAACACCCGTTGTATTCGAACGTTAGAATCTATCACACCCGATCATCACGTGGTGCGTCGAAACAACGAACCTTCGCAACGGTGCACAGTTAGGGGGAACACTTTTCTTGAAATTATCATAAGGGATCATCTTACTTACTACCGTCGTTCTAAGCAAATAAGATGCAAAAACATGATAAACATCACATGCAATCAAATAGTGACATGATATGGCCAATATCATTATGCTCCTTTGATCTCCATCTTCGGGGCACCATGATCATCTTCGTCACCGGCATGACACCATGATCTCCATCATCATGATCTCCATCATTGTGTCTTCATGAAGTCATCACGCCAACGATTACTTCTACTTCTATGGCTAACGCGTTTAGCAACAAAGTAAAGTAATTTACATGGCGTTATTCAATGACGCGCAGGTCATACAAAATAATAAAGACAACTCCTATGGCTCCTGCCGGTTGTCATACTCATCGACATGCAAGTCGTGATTCCTATTACAAGAATATGATCAATCTCATACATCACATATATCATTCATCACATCTTCTGGCCATATCACATCACATAGCACTTGCTGCAAAAACAAGTTAGACGTCCTCTAATTGTTGTTGCAAGTTTTTACGTGGTTTGTAGGTTTCTAGCAAGAACGTTTCTTACCTACGTATGACCACAACGTGATTTGCCAATTTCTATTTACCCTTCATAAGGACCCTTTTCATCGAATCCGTTCCGACTAAAGTAGGAGAGACAGACACCCGCTAGCCACCTTATGCAACTAGTGCATGTCAATCGGTGGAACCTGTCTCACGTAAGCGTACGTGTAAGGTCGGTCTGGGCCGCTTCATCCTACAATACCGCCGAAACAAGAAAAGACTAGTAGAGGCAAGAAGAATTGGCAACATCAACGCCCACAACTGTTTTGTGTTCAACTCGTGCATAGTAACTACGCATAGGCCTGGCTCATGATGCCACTGTTGGGAATCGTAGCATAATTTTAAAATTTTCCTACGCTCACCAAGATGCATCTATGGAGTATACTAGCAACGAGGGGAAAGGAGTGCATATACATACCCTTGTAGATCGCGAGCGGAAGCGTTCCAATGAACGTGGATGACGGAGTCGTACTCGTCGTGATCCAAATCACCAATGACCGAGTGCCGAACGGACGGCACCTCCGCGTTCAACACACGTACGGTGCAGCGATGTCTCCTCCTTCTTGATCCAGCAAGGGGGAAGGAGAGGTTGATGGAGATCCAGCAGCACGACGGCGTAGTGGTGGATGTAGCGGGTCTCGGCAGGGCTTCGCCGAGCTTCTGCGAGAGGGAGACGTGTAGCAGGGGAGGAGGGAGGCGCCCAAGACTGTAATGTTGCTGCCCTCCCTCCCCCCTTTATATAGGCCCCCTGGGAGGGGGGGGGGGGGGCGCCAGCCAAACCCCATCTAGGGTGGGGGGCGGCGGCCAAGGGGGTGCCTTGCCCCCCAAGGCAAGTGGGAAGCCCCCCACCCTAGGGTTTGCAACCCTAGGCGCATGGGGGGAGGCCCATGGGGGGCTCCCAGCCCACTAGGGGCTGGTTCCCTTCCCACTTCAGCCCACGGCGCCCTCCGGGATAGGTGGCCCCACCCGGTGGACCCCCGGGACCCTTCCGGTAGTCCCGGTACAATACCGGTAACCCCCGAAACTTTCCCGGTGGCCGAAACTTGACTTCCTATATATAATTCTTCACCTCCGGACCATTCCGGAACTCCTCGTGACGTCCGGGATCTCATCCGGGACTCCGAACAACTTTCGGGTTTCCGCATACACATATCTCTACAACCCTAGCGTCACCGAACCTTAAGTGTGTAGACCCTACGGGTTCGGGAGACATGCAGACATGACCGAGACGCCTCTCCGGTCAATAACCAACAGCGGGATCTGGATACCCATGTTGGCTCCCACATGTTCCACGATGATCTCATCGGACGAACCACGATGTCCAGGATTCAATCAATCCCGTATACAATTCCCTTTGTTAATCGATATGTTACTTGTCCGAGATTCGATCGTCGGTATCCCAATACCTTGTTCAATCTCGTTACCGGCAAGTCTCTTTACTCGTACCGCAATGCATGATCCCGTGACTAACGCCTTAGCCACATTGAGCTCATTATGATGATGCATTACCGAGTGGGCCCAGAGATACCTCTCCGTCACACGGAGTGACAAATCCCAGTCTCGATCCGTGCCAACCCAACAGACACTTTCGGGGATACCCGTAGTGCACCTTTGTAGTCACCCAGTTACGTTGTGACGTTTGGTGCACCCAAAGCACTCCTACGGCATCCGGGAGTTGCACGATCTCATGGTCTAAGGAAAAGATACTTGACATTGGAAAAGCTCTAGCAAACGAAACTACACGATCTTTTAAGCTATGCTTAGGATTGGGTCTTGTCCATCACATCATTCTCCTAATGATGTGATCCCGTTATCAATGACATCCAATGCCCATAGTCAGGAAACCATGACTATCTGTTGATCAACGAGCTAGTCAACTAGAGGCTTACTAGGGACACGTTGTGGTCTATGTATTCACACATGTATTACGATTTCTGGATAACTTAATTATAGCAGGAACAATAGACAATTACCATGAACAAAGAAATATAATAATAACCATTTATTATTGCCTCTAGGGCATATTTCCAACAGACAGGGCATGGCAAGAGGCGGAGCAGGTGCCTCAGTTGACGGCTTACCAGCCACCCCCGGCTTATCCGACGGCTTCCATCGACGTGGGTATCCCTACGAGGACCGGAGGTGTCCCTTGTCTAGTGACGGCTCTCCGCAATGAACATCTGCCCAAGGATTTCAAAGGGCCTAGGAAGGTGCCTAATTACACGGCTGATCTACAACCCGGAGCCTGGATCGAGAGTTACGAGATGGCCATGGAATTGCTGGAGGTCAGCGAAGCGGCGATGGCCAAGTACTTCACCATGATGTTAGATGGGACTGCCCGCACTTGGGTGAAAGGGCTGCCACCGAATTCTATCGGGTCTTGGGCTGAGCTGAAAGCCCGGTTCATCCAAAACTTCAAAGATACCTGTAGGCAGTCTATGTCAATTGTGGATTTGACTAACTGTAAACAGCAGGAGGGTGAGTCTACGACACATTGGGTTCGCCGGGTCAAAGAGATAATACATTCATCTGATAAGATGGATGCCGGCTCTGTAGTCTTAATGTTGGAGCAGAATTGTCGTTTCCTGCCCCTGAAGATGAAACTCGGGCGGCTCAAGCGCGATTGCAATGATATGGGTACGCTGATGGCGGCTCTCGTCAAGTACGCGACTCTGATAGTACCAAAGACCCCGCATCAAATGATGAAAGGACAGGGAAGGGAAAGAAGAACGGCAATGGCAAGGGTCCTCGGCATAACCCGGCGAACCAAGGAGGTAACAAGCGTAAGGCTGATGGCAGCATGGAGTTTGTGGCCAATGCCAGCTCACAGGGTAACAACCAGCGACGTAAGGGGAGGCCACCTCCCCGAGCCGGCGGTTCAGGCCCAACGCTTGAGCAGCTGTTGAATGAGCCTTGTCCAAGGCATGGCTCTAGGGAGAAGCCAGCTACTCATCCATGGAAAGATTGCGCAATCATGAAGGCCTTTAAGAATTCCAATGCCTTTAATGGCAACAATGGCTCGGGCGGCGGCTCAGGCGCCGGCGGCTTTCATGGCCCGGGCGACGGCTCAAATTCCAATCCTCAGAATGTTCAAGGGGGCTTTAATCAGCAGTCCGGCCAGGGTCATCAACAGCAACAGGGGGGATACCAGACCAATCCAAAGCAGCTCAATGGTGGACAGTATCATGTGTTTACCACCAGTCTGTGTAAGCGAGATCAGAAGCTTCATAAGAGGGCTGTGAATGCTGTTGAGCCGGCGGTTCCACGCTACTTAAGATGGTCTGAGCAGCCTATTGTGTGGAGTAGGGAGGATCACCCTCCCCGGGTTGATAATCCGGGTCACCTGGCCCTGGTGGTGGCTCCTCAGGTGGGAGGATATAAGTTCACTAAGGTGCTCATGGACGGAGGCAGCAGCATCAACATCCTTTATTATGAGACCTTCCGTCGTATGGGGTTGATTGATAAGAACCTCAGCCAGTCCAATACTGTTTTCCATGGTGTGGTGCCTGGTAAGTCGGCTTATCCAGTTGGTAAGATCGAGCTGGAAGTGGCCTTTGGAGATGAGTACAACTACAGGGCGGAAAAATTGACCTTTGAGGTGGTCAAGATAAGAAGTCTGTATCATGCCATATTTGGGCGGCCGGCTTACGCCAAGTTCATGGCACAGCCGTGTTACGTATATTTACAGCTCAAGATGCCGGATCACAATGGGACCATTACGGTTCATGGCAGCCGAAAGATAGCCTTAGAGTGTGAGGAAGGTGACGCGGCTTATGCAGAATCTGTTTGTGCAACAGAGGAGTTGAAGTTTTACAAGGACAATGTTGACCCAACACATATGACATCTCTGAAAAAGCCGACCACGGAGCATGAGCCGGCAATGAAATTTAAGTCAGCTGATGAGACTAAACTTGTTGATTTCGTTCCAGGTGACTAATCTCAGCAGTTTAGCATCAGTGCCAATCTGGATCCAAAATAGGAAAGCGCGCTCATCGAGTTCATCCGTGAGAATAAGGACATTTTTCCATGGAAACCTTCTGACATGCCAGGTGTACCTAGAGAACTCGCTGAGCACATTCTCAATATTGATCCGAAATTTAAGCCGGTCAGGCAATTCCTTCGGCGGTTTAATGAGGAAAGGCGGAAAGCCATTGGTGAGGAGGTTGCCTGGCTCTTGGCGGCCGGGTTTATTGTCGAAGTCTTTCATCCAGAATGGTTAGCTAACCCGGTGCTCGTGCTCAAGAAGAATGGCACCTGGCGGATGTGTGTGGACTACACGGACTTAAACAAAGCGTGTCCGGCTGATCCTTTTGCTCTCCCCCGTATTGATCAAATCATTGATGCTACGGCGGGTTGTGAGCGCTTAAGTTTCTTGGATGCTTATTCTGGATACCATCAGATTAAAATGGCAGTTAAGGACCAGGAGAAGACGGCGTTCATCACTCCCTTTGGAGCCTTCTGTTATGTGTCTATGCCTTTTGGACTCAAGAGTGCACAGGCGACTTACCAGCGTTGTGTGCAGAATTGTCTTCATAACCAGATTGGGCGCAATGTTCATGCCTATGTGGATGATATCGTGGTTAAATCCAGGGAGAAGGAGACCCTGGTCGATGACCTTAGAGAAACCTTTGATAATCTCCGGGTTTACAAGATGATGCTTAACCCGGCCAAGTGTGTTTTTGGTGTTCCTGCAGGCAAGCTCTTGGGTTTCCTGGTGTCTAACAGAGGCATTGAAGCTAACCCGGAAAAAATTAAGGCAATCACCTCTCTGGCTAAGCCGGCGTGTATAAACGACGTCCAGCGTCTAGCAGGCCGCATTGCTGCTTTGAGCCGGTTTATAAGCCGCTTGGGTGAAAAGGCCATGCCACTGTACCAGTTGATGAAGAAAACTGATGACTTTATCTGGAATGATGCTGCTAATGCTGCTTTTGAGGATTTGAAGAGACAGCTGGCTGAGCCCCCAGTCCTTGCTGCTCCGGTTGACAAGGAGCCCTTATTACTGTATGTAGCTGCTAACACACGAGTCGTCAGTGTGGCTGTGGTGGTGGAGCGCAAGGAAGAGGGTAAGGAGTACCCAGTTCAGCGGTCGGTTTACTACGTCAGCGAAGTGCTCATCGAGTCCAAACAGCGGTATCCACATTGGCAGAAGCTTGTTTATGGTGTGTTCATGGCAAGCCGGAAGCTTAAGCATTATTTCCAGGGTCACCCTATCACTGTGGTTAGTTCTGTTCCCCTTGGAGATATCATCCAAAACAGAGAAGCCACAGGAAGAGTGGCTAAGTGGGCTATAGAGCTTGGGCCTCATGGTCTGAAATACGTACCGCGCACTGCTGTTAAATCTCAAGCTTTGGTGGATTTCATCAACGATTGGACAGAGCTACAGGTACCCGAAGAAAAGCCGGATAATACATATTGGACTATTCACTTCGATGGGTCTAGGCAATTGGAGGGCTCGGGGGCTGTAGTTGTATTGGCTTCCCCTAAAGGTGACAAGTTTTGTTATGTGCTACGGTTGATGTTTCCCTGCACTAACAATGCGGCTGAGTACGAGGCCTTGCTCCACGGTCTTCGGATGGCTAAGGAGATGAGCTTGAGCCGGGTAAGGTGCTTTGGCGACTCAGATTTAGTGGCTCAACAAGTATCAGGCAAGTGGGATTCCAAGGACCCTCTCATGGCGGCTTATCGCCGTGAAGTTGATGCCATTGCTGGACACTTTCAGGGTTACCAAGTAGAGCACATCGATCGCAGGAAGAACGAGGCGGCTGATGCGTTAAGCCGGCTGGGCTCTCAGCGAAAGCCGGTGCCGCCTAATACTTTCTTGGACATCTTGCATAACCCTTCTGTTAAGTTGCCTACAGAGGAAGACTTGGCTGTCCCTGACCCGGAGGCATAGTTGGTGGCGGCTCTTCACATCACCCCAGACTGGACAGTACCATACTTGGCTTACATGACCCGGGGAGAGTTGCCTGAGGATGAAACTTTGGCCAGACAAATAACCCGGCGGTCTAAGTCAATGATAATTATCAATGGTGAGCTACATCGCCGCAGTGTTACTGGAACTTTCCAGCGTTGTGTTTCCCCTGAGGAAGGCCAAGATATTTTGCGTGAGATTCACGAGGGGGATTGTGGCCATCATGCCGGCTCAAAATCTCTGGTGGCCAAGGCTTTTCGTCATGATTTTTATTGGCTGACGGCTCATGCTGATGCGAGGACTTGGTCAGTAGATGTGACGGTTGTCAGAGGTTCTCGCGACGGGCTCATGTGCCGGCTCAAGAGCTGAGGATGATACCAATCACTTGGCCATTTGCGGTCTGGGGGCTTGACATGGTTGGGCCTTTTAAAAGGTCCAAGGATAAGAAGACCCACCTCTTGGTGGCAGTTGACAAATTCATAAAGTGGGTTGAAGCAGAGCCAGTTAGTAAGTGTGACGCAGCCACGGCGGTTCAGTTCATGAAAAGGGTGATATTTCGCTTTGGCTTTCCACACAGCATTATAACTGACAATGGTACCAAACTGTCTAAGGGCGCCATGGAGGAGTTTTGTCAACGAGAGCATATTCGACTTGATGTTTCATCAGTGGCTCACCCTCAATCCAATGGTCAAGCTAAGAGAGCTAATCAAGAGATCTTGAAGGGCATCAAGCCCCGGCTTTTGGTCCCTTTGCAACGGACGCCGGGTTGTTGGGTGGAGGAGTTACCCTCCGTGTTATGGAGTATCAATACTACTCCTAACAGGTCTACGGGTTACACGCCGTTCTTCATGGTTTATGGAGCGGAAGCAGTCCTCCCTAGCGACATCCGTCATGACTCACCTCGAGTGGCGGCTTATGTGGAGGCGGATAATGAGCAGGCGCGCCAAGATGCTCTTGACTTGTTGGACGAACAGCGTGATGTGGCAGCAGCTCGCTCGGCGATTTACCAACAAGACCTGCGCCGTTATCACAGCCGCCGGGTTAAGTCCCGGGTCTTCCAGGAAGGTGATCTGGTGCTCCGACTCATCCAAGATCAAACAGATGCGCACAAGTTATCCCCGCCTTGGGAAGGGCCCTTTGTGGTCAGTAAGAACTTGCAAAACGGGTCATACTACCTTATTGACGTTCGGGAGCACAAAGATTCACGCAAGTCGGAGGAGGAAACCCGTCGGCCGTGGAACATAGCTCAGCTTCGGCCTTATTACACTTGAGCCACCGGCTCTCATAATGTACATATTTTTATAGCCATGTATATATTATGATAAATAATAAAGCAGGACCTCTGTCCTTTTCTCCTCCAAAGGTAAACGTGTTATTTCCATTACAACATCACATGGTCACTTGGAGGTGGATCCGGCTTATGATCGTATTCGAATCTAGCCGTAAACAATATGATCACTTGGGGGCTTCCTGTTCAAACATAGGTCGTATTCGAACCAAAGAGAACATAGCTGTCGATACCCACTTGATTGGCAAATTGCCGAGCTCATTGGGGAGTTTTCTTTGATCATATTTGAATCATAGCTCAACTCCTTTTGGGAACCGACGTGGATCGTATCCGAATCAGCGTCGTTAAACAACTCTTAAGGTCATTTGGGGGCTTCCTGTTCAAACATGGGTCGTATTCGAACCAAAGAGAACATAGCTGTCGGTACCCTTTTGATCGGCATCGCCAAAGCCACTGGGGGCTATATGATCGCATTCGAATCTTAGCTTATTAGGGGTGATGAACGCCAACGAATTTCCAGATTAGCATTTTCTTAGTTAGGGATGGTTCCCAGGCTATAGTCTGGGAGGATATCCAATTTATAGTCATGCAATGAAGATATGGAACTTGTCTAGCACTCTTTTTTTAGGGAACTTGTCTAGCACTCTTGCTCATCATTAAACTACATAAAGCTTTTAGAAGGTTGTACATCGATTTTAATCTATTTTCATAATTTGTAGCTAAAATGTATTTTGTAGCTCATATGGTTTGAAGATGGCATTTTCTTTTAGTTAGCTTCTATTGAATCGTATGAACTCGAATACTGAATGGGAATCATGAACTAGGCACTACTTAAGTTTCCTTAAGAAGGTTAGCAGCGCGGCCAACTACAATATGTTTTCAAGGACCTTAATCACACAAGTTCACCATGGCCTGCAATATTGTTTGAAGGAACTTCCTTATACAGGAGGTTTCATTGTAGGTGATGTAGAGCTCGAGATCGTCCACTGTTATGGAGCACCTTATCATAGTGCAGAGCCTAGGTTTGTGTGTGCTGTGGAGCTTGAGGTGAAGCTGAGGCCAGCCGCACATTTGTTGTTATTATCCATCTATGGGGATGGACACTAGATGGTAATCTTCAGGTAATCGTCAGAACTAGAACAAGCTCATGGATGATGATGGAGCATCAGACGTGTAATGAGATGACGTTGAATGAGAGAACAGGAGGGGGCGGATGAGGAAGCATGGTATAAATGGTGAAGTCTTCCCGTGTTATGACCAAAAATTGCACGCACACCCTTGCCCAGAAAAATATATTGTAATATATATTTCTTGATCTATGCATTACAATTTTTGTTCCATAGTTGCCAACCTGTCCGTCCAAGTAAAACACATTGAATCAATAAGTTATGTTCTAGATTTTACATGTCATCCCGTGGCAACACATGGGTATTCAACTAGTACTAAAGTTATTGTTGCGGATTGTCTGACAAGGTACAGTCGCTCTAAGCGAGCCACGGCCGTGTGGCTCGTTAGAGGCCCCCCATGTATTGAGGAAATCTTGCTGAAGATTTGTAGCTCTAACATGATGGAATAAACTACTATTAATCTCGCAAAAATAAATAAAGAAATAGCCAAAGCTCTTGGCGTTTGCGCGATGTCAAAAATAGAAAAGTAGTGTTAGTTTTTTTTGCAGGGTAAAATGTAGTGTTAGTTGAAACCATTTGATAACGCCCCCAGTATATGAATACTCCACCGCTTGATCAAATACACCGAATTTTACTCAACTGACATATGGTTAGATGAGTGATAATTAATATTAGACAAAGATTAGATATATCCTTTGAGCGGCAGTTAATGTGAGACGGAGAAAGTACTAAGGTGGTGTTTGGTTCTCTAGTCCTAGGACTTTTTCTAGTCCCTAAGACTTTTTGAAAAAGACTCTCAAGGAGGTGCTTCTAAGGACTTTTAGCAAAAAGTCTCAAAAAAGTCCCCCCTGTTTGGTTTGCTAGGGGACTTTTAGGGACTTTTTTTAATCCGAACACAAAAAAGTTCCTGGAACCAAACACCCCCTAAAGCAACAGCCAAAGCTCTCGGCTATTGCTCCTTGACAAAGATAGAAAAGTCGTTTGAGTTGAAACGGTGAAGTTAATACGATCTCATCACAAAACCAATACGTACCAGAAAAGCAGTCCACTGGTCGATGAGATCGTCGCCAAAATCGTGCCTACGTTTCCTCTTGCGAAAAACAGAAAGATCTGCACCCACGAATGCAGGATGCAGCTAGCTGGCGTCTGCGATCACGGTTTGCGTAGCGAGGAAGGTTCCTGTATCCGGTCCTGCCCGGCACGTACGTACCTCACCAGCATTCATATCCCGGCGCAGACGCACGGCCTGCCGCAACCGATTCTGCGATCACCTTTTCCAGTACAGCAGCATCCGGAATCCAAATCTGGTGGTACTCTGCCACGGACATTCACTGACTCTGAACCCCTACCATCAACCGCCGCTGCCTACGAGCCGTACCAGTACTCCTCTAGTCGACTCCACGCCACCGACGTCCGTCCGGTCGATGTCGTCGTCGATCCCCGCACCCAAGATCTGCAACGTATCACGGGACGCGTGGACGCGTACTGGCCGGGTCGCTCGACTGCCGTTGTTGGTCCCCCTCGTCCCGCCGATGGAAGATCACGCGACGCGATTCTTTCGAGCGACCGGTCGGTGGCGCCCGGCCGGCGTAAATGGCCCGTCCCGCCCGAGCGATCGCGAACGAAATCCGGGGATCCTGCCATGCACGCACGCGGAAGGGGCCACGACGTTGATGGTGCGTTACGTACCCAGTGAAAGAAATAAGAAGATCGCGTGTGAGATCAGTTACAGCCGTGCATGAGAAGGGATCAGTACAGCTGCCATCCAGAGGTGATATGTCACGGTGCGGGCCTCGATTCTCCACCGATGGATTGAACGATCACGGGCCCGGCTCCGGAATGAAATCCGGGGATCCTGCCATGCACGCACGTTGATGGTGCGTTACGTACGTGGGCTGGGCTCGGAGTGAAAGGAAGAAAGAAAGAGATCGCGTGTGAGATCGATCACCAACAGCTGTGATGCAGGAGGAGAGGCTCCTGGTATCCAAGGGGCAAGTGACCCTTCCACGCACGGAAGGAAACCAAACCAAACCAAACCAGCCGATGAATGATCTCACGAATCACGGGTGAATCTCCGAAATCAAGACGTGTCCTGCCGCCGCTCACCCAAAAAAGATCCACAATTTTCAAGCAAATCCCCGAGCCCACCCGGTACGGATCACCTGCTGCCGCCCGGAAAGACCAAATCAAATCCTAGCCAGCCGGCCCGATACACACATGCATACAGAAAGAAAAATCTAAAAAAAAAGTGATGCAGCTTGTGCGTGCCCCATGCACGCAAATCTCCTCTCCTCCCCACTTGCCCACACCCCAACGGATGGAGAGAAAAGAAAAAGGGAGGAGAAGATACGCAAACAACATACGGTGTGCGTGAGCGATAGAGGAGGTGACGGAGCGAAAGCGAGGGGCTCGGCAGGAAAATCCCGGCGGGGATCTCCCGGGCTGGGCCGCGGGGCCCGCGGATCCGCGCCCGGATCGGGCCCGGGACCCACCGGGGGCTGGGTTTCACTCGATCCGCGAGCCTAGGATCCCTTTCGAGATCTCGCAGGATTTCCCCCGCATTTATTTTCCGCTTCCCCCCGCCCCTGTATATATACCGCCGCGCGTCGCGGCCAACCCAACCAACACACACCCAAACGCATCAACACGTCAATCCTTCAGACGAGTTCTTCGCCGTTCCATACTTCTGCTCCTGCTGCTCCGGCGAGTTTGATCTACTGATGGCCGCCGCTGCTCCCACCCAGGCTCCGGCCATGACCCTGCCGGCCGCCATGGCCGCCAAGGTGGCGCCCTCCCCGAAGCCCGCCCCCGCCGGCGACCGCAAGGTGGTGCCGGTGATGACCGACGCCGACGAGGTCGTCGTCCAGGTCCAGGTCCAGGCCGAGCTGCACGTGCTCGCCGTCGACGACAGCGTCGTCGACCGCGCCGTCATCGCCAAGATCCTCCGCAGCTCCAAATACAGAGGTGAGAAATCTTCAAGAAACTGGACGGCTAGTCGATCGATCCTTGTTTGGTACATGTTCTAACCTGCCTTGTTCTGTGTTGCAGTGACTACCGTGGACTCTGCGACGAGGGCGCTGGAGCTGCTGGGCCTGGGGCTCATCACGGACGTGAACATGATCATCACCGACTACTGGATGCCCGGCATGACCGGGTACGAGCTGCTGAAGCGCGTCAAGGAGTCGTCGGAGCTCCGGGAGATCCCCGTGGTGATCATGTCGTCGGAGAACGTGCCCAACCGCATCACCCGCTGCCTCGAGGAGGGCGCCGAGGACTTCCTCCTCAAGCCCGTCCGCCCCTCCGACGTCTCCCGCCTCTGCAACCGCATCCGGTGATCAGCCGTCCAAGCCTCAGACAACGGAGGAGGATTAATTCTTAAGTAGAGCAGGATTTTTCAATTCTTTTTTCTTCGGTCTTCTTTCCCATGGACATAGATCCGCCGCTCGCTGCCGCCTCAAACAACAGCTTGACTTTTTGGGGTCCTAGGAGATGATGATGATTTAGATTAGGATGTTAGTTCGTTCGTCCCCTTGTGTGCTCTGCTTCTTCAGAGATGCCAAGAAGAACAAACCGAAACAGAGTATTCCTTCTACCAAAAGGAAGGATATCTTCTGAATGAATGTTGTTCAGAGAAGTTTCCCCTCTTGGCTACATGTCGAAAGCTTTGATGAAATGGCATCGGATCAGAGCAACATGTTGACAGTTTCATAATCAGAGTTAGTCTTTTGGCATGAATCAGCAATTAACTATCATCATCTGGTTCCTATCTCCTTGATCAATCTCCACATGCTCACGGCTGTTCATACATGTGTCTGCCCCTAATCATGCTTTGTCTGCCACGCGATACAATTTTCCATGATTGATTGTTAATAATTACTTGCTCTGATGCTGATGTCGACGAGCTAATATACTAGCAGAAGCACAATCTTGATCGTACGTGCGTATCTCGTAATTGTACATATACAAATGGCTGTGGGTTGTCTTAGGTGAGCTGTTGTTATACGCGGCGTATAAAAAACTGAAAAGGTCCAAAGGCCGGAGCATATATGGTAATGAATGGGGGCACTGTGGAAGGATCTCCCCGGAGATCTGCTTACCTGGTGCCAGATTCTGCTTCCGCACAAGGCGAGGCGAGGTGAGGTGTGGGAGCGCTGTATGTGGCCACCATGTGGCTGCCTGGATGAATTAAACTGGGAATAAACATGCGGATCAGGGAGAAGATATGGCGGATTGGTGCGTGCAGCTGTGTGTTTGTTATTAGGTCGGGTTCTGATTTTATCTGATTCCGTGTCCTGTCTCGTGGAATGTCAAAGTCGGATATGTATGTGCGTGTATATGTTATCTTTGGTTGAGTTGTGGACAAGTAGTTGCAGCAGATGTTTGTTGGAATAGTGGTTCCGTTGGTTTGCACTTTGCAAGAAGAAAAGTCCACCGAGACCCTGTGCTGCTGGGTGAGCATTCCTGGCCTTGACTTCACATTGTTTACTAGAATCAGTTTATCTACGTTTGTTTATTCATCACTGGTAAACGTTTCACCTGGTGAGTAAAAAATGTTGAAGTGATTAGAGCAACTCCAATGGGGCGACCCATTTCGTCCGCGGCCGTCCGTTTGGGTCGGCACGGACAGAAAAGTCGGCCCAACGCGCCGATCCAAATGGACGCGCGTCCGCTTTCGTCCGCCTGCCGACCCATTCCCGGCCCATTTTTGAGCCGGATTTGCGTCGGCGCGGACACAAGACGGACGCGCGCGCGCTCGCCCTCTTTCCTCACCGGGCCCGCTGGTCGGTGGCACATTGGACTGGCCTCTCCACATCAATCAGCACACCATCGTCCCCCTGCTTCGTCGCCGACGACGCCGGCCATTTTTTCCGATAAAAAGATAGTTCTAGTGTACACATATAAAAGAAAAGACCAACTACTCGTCGCTTTCCGACTCCGACTCGGTAATGTCCTCCTCCGACGTCTGAATCTAGGCGTCAGCCTGCTGCTCGTCTTCGAAGTCCCAACCCGGCATTTCTCGTAACTTCAGTTTCAATTGAGCGGCCTGCTTCCGCGAACACTTGTCCTCCCGATAGGCGGCTCGCTCCGTCCTCCTCGCGTCCCTCTCCAACCTCCTTTGCTTGTAGAACTGGCGCTCGTCGACGATGTCCTGCGGGAGCGTTCGCGCCACACCACCATGGCTTCCACGTCCATCTCGGCGATGGCGAGGCGACCCTGCCGCCTCCGGTGGACACGACGATCCTCGTCGGTGAAAAGCCGCAGGAGAGGCGCGAGATCCTACGCCCGCTGGCTCGACACGTCGGGAAAATTCATCTCCCGACGAGGCCTCAGGAGGCGCCACGCCGCCGCGTCGTGCTCGCGGGCCGCCTCCTCTGCGGTGTCGAAGGTGCCGAGGATGAGGCATTTCTCGCAGAACCAGATCTCGGAGGAGAAGCCGCCGGAGCGGCGCTCGCGGACTCCACGAAAATCCGAAGCGCCCAGGCGGCGCATCGACATGGTGGCGCAGAGGCGGCGAGGCTAGTGGGAGGGGGGCGAGACGAGTGGGCGGCGGACAGAGTGTGCATGAGGCGCCTTCTTATAACGAGCGCCGGCCGCGGCGCGCGCGCGAACCTTTCCCGCGCGCTGAGCGCCCAAACCAGCGCGCGCTAGGCCGCTTTTCCCCGCGCGCGCGAACCTTTTCCATGCGCTGGAGCGCCAAAACCAGGGCGACGGCATGGCCGCTGGCATGATCTAAAGCGCACGCGGTCATGAAATGGGTCGGCCCATTAGATGCACTGCCGACCCAAAACTAAAAGAGGGCGGACGGCGGGCGGGCGGCCGACCCAAACGGACAAAAAGCGGACAAAAACGCCTTCCATTTGGGTCGGCCCGTTGGAGTTGCTCTTAGATGTACACAATGTGTTGGAAGTGAACAATCATCGTCTGGTTTATCACCGGTAAACGTATGTTTCACCTGGGTGAGCATTTCTGGCCTTTGTCCGATAGATTTACCCGTTGTGGATTGGAGATTTGAAAAGAGAGAGAAGTGGAGTAAAATGGATTCAAATGCCGCATTGCATACAAGGGTTTCTTACCGGAGTGAAACAAAACTAAAGTCTCAGCGTCAGTGTCGGCCCAGCAGAGTGCTTTCGCCGTTGTCGGTTTCGGGTACAGGTACCCTTTTGTTGAAGGTGGTTCGAGCTTTTCGACTTCACATTGTTTACTGGAATCAGTAAATCTACATTTGTTTAGCACTGGTAAACGTTTCACCTGGTGAGTTAAAACATGTTGGAGTGATTAGATCTGAACACTGTTTTGGAAGTGAAACCACATGGCTTAAACTGTTGGAATTCAGAGATACGGCACCGGCAGCAGGTAAAAGGTAGCAGTAACTCCTGCTCCGGCATTAAACAGCTAGTAGCGGAGAAATGTCAAGATCACTACGTGAGGCAGAGTCATAAAGTTCTGATTGGAACTGTATGAACTCATGACCACTAGCATTAGTGTGGGTACAGGCCCACTGTGATCTTCGGGGAAGAAGGAAGGAAAAGTCGGAGAAGATCGCACGGACTGACTGATGCCCGTGGCCGGGCCGGACCCGAGTTATGAGAGCGGCACGTACCTACTCCGTGGGGCGCACGGCGGGTGTCGCGTCTCGCGTACGTAGCGTACTGCTTCCTACGTACAGTAACTGCGTCTCGCTGGTCGATCGATGCGTACATACGTACGTATGTACAGGGTACAGCCGATTATCTACTTTGATGCTGCTTGATTCCGGCGTCATGCTCTCAAGGTAGTCCACCAAAATGTACCCGATTTATTGTTTGGACCACACCTCATCTGGAGTAATTTGCTGTGTACGTGTACTGCGTACGGGGTGGTAGTACTGCCTATGTAAGGATTGGGAGATTCGAGTACATGGTACATCTCCGTGCGTGTTTCTGCGTTAAGCAATGTCTTCCTCGCCAAATTAATAGTGCACAAAGTTTTTTTTAAAAGAGAGAAGGTATGTTTTCCATCCTTAAGTTTGCTGAAATTTAACATTCGATCCCTCAACAATTTGTGGATGACATTTGGTCCCTCAAGTCTCAGAACCAAGTAAAGTTCATCTGAACCTAGATTTGAGCGGAAAACTGGCCACGTGACATCTATTTTCTTGTGTCCAAAATTAGAAAGTGCACTGCACACGAACGGTGGTGGGTTCGTCGACGAAGTAGACACAAGGGGAGGTGATGGCGACGCCGACGGGTTCCTGTCGCCGAGTGGGGCCACGCCGGTCGAGTCGAGGGAAGGGGAGGGGCAGCGGCTCTCACCTCTGTGTCACCGACGGTGCTGCAGATCAAAGGGGGGGGGGGGGCAGTGGCGCGAACCCCTCTGGGCTCGTCAGCATTGATCAACACGGACATCGAGAGAACGGATCTGCCACCATCGGGAGGAGCACGGCCAACATCGGTGCCTCGCGTCGATGTAGGGTCCGATGACACCCTGGTCTTCGATGGATCTGAGCGATATAACATGCTCACCGTAGAAGGGATGCGGTGGAGGGAAGTGATGAGGGGAGGGGGGAGGAGGGTGTGGGTGGGGTGTGCCAGAGCGATGTGGTTGGGTGTGGCGGGGCGGTGCGATGCGGGGTACGCGACGGTGCGTCGGGGGTTTGGGCAGGTGGATAGTTTTGTGGCGTGCCGCTAATGGCCATATCGATGGCGTGTAGGGTGTCGGCGGCAACGCAGGTAGGTGTCCGGTTTTCCTCGGCGGCAGGCGCAAGTAGATTACGCAGCTGGAGGAGAGAGAAAACTGAGGACAGTTTTTTTTTCTCTTTTTTAAAAGCCAAGCTTTGTCAATTTTGATCATGTTATATAGAGATATATCAATACCGCAATTAGGTTTATCATGAAATACATTTTCATATATACCCGCAAAAAATACGTTTTCATCTGACATATTTTAATATCGTAGATGTTCTCGGTGGTCCAAAATGGAAGACGCCGGTGACCTCCGTTGCAAGTCACGAGCATCTCCACGCGAACCATCAATCGTACATGCATGTGTGTAGCTACTAATGCAAATGCCAATGCAGTTGATTCTACAAAAAAAGCCAATGCAGTCGCTGTTCCACGATCCATGTGCCTAGACGACATCCAGATCTCGGGCAGAATCAAAGTCTCGATCATGAAAGGGAGGAGGTGGATAGGCCAGTGGGGGTCGAGCCATCAGGTGCGTGTGACACCGCGGGGCCAGGCGACGGGACGGTCGGCATGGACAGACAGGGCATCGATCATCCGAAAATGGCCCGCCGGGAAACGCCGGCCACCCGCTGGCGGTTCTGTTCATGAGGGAAACGTGGGCGTGGCCGCTTGGCTGGCTTTGGTCCGGGCCGGCCGGACTCGGGGTCGCCAGGCTCGCCGGACTTTGGTCGCGGGGCCGGATCCTTCCGGCGAACCACAGATGCAAGACTGTTGCTGCAAATGGCGTGTCATCGTCGACGTGACATGTAACTGTGTGTGGAACGCAGCTGGACTAAATCGGAGAAAACGTGCAGATCAGGGAGAGATCCCCTGGATTGACAGATTGGTGTGTGTGTGGAACGCTCCGGCTGTTTGGTCAGGTCAGGTCAGGTCAGTTCGGGTCCTTGATTTTATCTGATTCTGTGCTGATCTTCTCGAGTGTCAAAGTCGGGTATGTTGAATTGATTGGTTTAGGGAGAGGTGGTACTACTCGTAACAGTACTCTAGTTTTGTGGGAATAGTTCCGTTGGTTGCTGAGAAGAAAAGGTCCAACAGGCAGCGGGTGAGAATCAAATAAGCATTTTAAGTTGCAGTCTATGTTAGTACTTCCTCTATATCAAAATATAAAAACGTCTTATACTTTGGTACGGAAGGAGCACTTTCTGAGAATTTTTTGCTCTTTGATGTTTTATTAGTATCTTGATTTTTAGTTGAACAAAATTGCATTTGTGCCTTCAATTTATTAAACTTTTAATGTTTCACCCGGGCCAAGTTCAATTCAGGGTTCAGTTCGTCGGCCAGTAAGCCAGTTGGTCGGCTTTCTCTGAGCTGGACTTGGGGTCGCCAGGCTCGTTGGAGTTGACCACGGGATCCACTTATCCGTCAGTGGATCACCTCAAAAAAAATTCCGGCAGTGGACCAACGGGCAGCGGGAGCTCGGCCGTCGATCCCACATTATTGGAAAAAAGGAGGAAGAAAATATCACGACCATGCCAGTGTCTGTGTCAAGCGAAGAGGGATAACTGGTGAACTGGGGATGACTCAAAATAGGCTTCGCTCCGCTTTATATATAAAGCAACACAATAAAATACATGGATGAATGATACAATATGATGGGGCCTAACACCTCTCCATAGCCTGATCGAAGACTCTTGAGTTCTATAACAATGCCCCTAAGAGGTGACGGCGCAAAGCATTGGCGCTATCAAGTCCGACCAGACAGAGATTTTCACCCGGAGCCCTGGCACAAGGGTGATACCTACGACGACGTCTTCAAGAAGGAAGCTTCATACATGGGCGCCACCGCCGTCGGCGGCAGAAACGCGAGCTTTCGCTCTAACACTCGCCACCACCACCGAGGGCAGTCCCGTTCACCGCCGCATCGAGGGCTGAACCCATCCCCACCAGATATGGGCATTGCTAGAGCATACCAGAGCCTCCCGCCACTACACCACTTTCCGTCCACACGGGCAAAAGGTGAAGTCACCACCGCAACAACACGGAGCCTACATGTAAGCCAACCGTGAAGCCCGCCATACAAAACCACCGCCTCGGTTTCCTTAACGTGAGACACCGTACACCTCACACTTCATAGCGCACCCAACCAAGGTAGGACGAGTAGAGACACCCCCTCTATTCCTAGCCTGGCATCAGCCACCGAGTTTGGGTGAGCGCCTCCGTCGGAAGAGGCAGCTACGCCTGTGTCCCCATCCAATATCGATGGACGGGGGACACAACTCCGTGATTGTCGACGGCCGCCGCCGAGCAAGCCCCTACCATGGCCCCGGCAAGCTCGAACGACGCCATGTCCATGGCCACCGACGTCGACCGGTGCGATGATGCAACGATGTTATGACCACCACAACAGCCCACCGTGCCCGCGAGGAGAGCAACCGCACCACCGGGACCGAACCTACCCCAAGCAAAAACTCCCCAAATTTGGCCCGCATAAGCACGAGCCCTAGGTCGCAGCCACCTTCGTCGTGCGAGCATCCCGCAGCCGCCGGTTCAGACCCAAGAAACGGGAGGACACTAGCACCAACCGCACCCCGCTACCGAACACAACCCACCGCTGCCAGAGCAGCCACGACCACACCGGTGACCCGTGCAACCACCTACAACCACCCAACCGGACCTCCACGCCACCGCAAGGACGCATGGTCACCACCAATCGGAGGAGAAAGAAGCTTCCCCTCCCTACCACCATAGCCCGCCTCGACCGGGGATGACTAGTGATGCAAAACGGTTACTGTTCATGACAGTGTGAATTGACACGCACTACTGGATTAAATTGGAAGAAACAAACACGCAGATGATCAGGGAGAGAGTTTTCAGATTGGACTGGCAGATTGGCGTGTGGAATGCTGCGGCTGTTTAGGCTAGGTCACTGATTTTATCTGATTCTGTGCCGATCTGCTGGAGTGTCATCCGTCATGGTCGGATATGTTGAATTGATTGGTTTGTGGAGAAGAGGTCGTAGTAGTAACAGTGCTCCAGTTTTGTTGGAACAGTTCGTTTGGTTGCTGTCTTGCTGAGAAGAAAAGTCCCACAGGCCAGGGCGAGCCTACCGTGATTCTCGGAACAATCCTCGTCCTCAGGTGCCGGGCGAGCATGACGGACTTTTGACGCGTGAACATTTTCACCAGGTTTGAGACGAAGAATGTTGAAGAGATTGCCTCCATATAAACCCATTGTTTTGGAACGGAAATCGCGTTGCCCATTATTCTTTTTTTGGAACTCCTGTCGGCACTAAACAGCGTAGAATAGTCAAGACCGCTACGCTAAGCAGGGCCATAAATTCCTGATTAGAAGTGTATAATAAAAACCCATGACCAGGAGACGAGTACGACTGGTCACTGGCCCAGTGTGATCTTCGGACAAGGAGAAGATCATCGCGCGGACCGTGGCCGAGTTAAGGCATCGCGGGTACGTCGCGTACGCTCGTGCTGCTACGTACGTAGCATCCCCGTACCGCGTGTCGCCATACCACTGCACTGATGCCACCCACGCGCTGTACGCACGTACGGGCGGCAAATGGTTGAGTAAATTGCATAGAAGTACCACAATTGAGGCATTGAAAGCAGATTGGTACGAAGATTGGTAATTTTTACGTGTCAGTACCAACTTTGGGGCGAGGCGTTGCAAAAGAGGCTAAAACAGCTGTTTATACGTATTGACACGGAAACTGACCGGTTGGGCCCGCCTGTCGGGTGCTGACATGGCATGTTTTTTGCAAAAAACTCCCTTAATCTCTCTCTCTCCCCGAACGCTCTCCCCCTCCACTGTTCTTCCCGCCCGAACGCCTCCGTCGCCGCCGCTCGCCACCACCGCGGACACCGCCATCCCGGCGACGCCCTGAGATGCCCAAGAGCTCCTCCTAGTACCCCCTCTTCCTCCTCGTCGAGCTGTGCAACGCCGGATGCCCCCGAGCGCCTCCACGCCGTCTTCTTCAACCACCCGACGCCGGAGATCTCCATCGCCGCCCCGCTTGCTCCGGCCCCTCCCCGAGCCCACTGACCAACCCTGCGGAACCGTTGTGAGCTCCTACGCCCTCGCCCCTCTCCCTGTCGACGCGTTCGTCCTCTAGCCGTGTTTTCCACCTCGGCCGAAGCTCGCTGCCGCCGTCCATGGCGCCGCCGCGGCCACAGCTGCTGCCACCCGCGTCCGAGCTCATCAGCACGCTCAGCGCACCCCTAGGAGCACGATGCACTCACCAGCTCCTCCCCTGGTGCTCCGTAGCCCCGTTTCCATCGATGTCCGAACTCCGGCCGCCACCTTCGAGCTCGCCGCCGTCGATTTAGGTCGCCCCCAGTGAAACTGATTGCTCCACTAGATGCGCGCAGACGCCAGCTCGCCGTAGCTCCAAACCGCGCCGCAAATCACCGCCTGTAGCGCCGTCCCGAGCAACTCCGGCGTGCCACCGCCGTGCCTTTGGTCGCCGGCGTCAACTGCTGACATGGCGCCGGATTAGTTAGCACTAATGACCCGGCTAAATACCCTTAGTGCCACTGCCATGTGGGCCCTATGCCTGTTTAGTTTAGTTTAATTTTCTGTTTAGATTAGTTCATAACCCAGTGGGGCCGACTCAAATTTTCAAACGAGTCCGAATCGGTGGTGGAAATTACGAACGAAAAAAAACTCTCTTAGCCTTTTCCCGAATAATTAGCATTATGGGATTACGCACAAAGCAAGGGAGTTTTCTGCAAAAAAACATGCCACGTCAGCACCTGACAGGCGGGCCCAACCGGTCAGTTTCCGTGTCAATACGTATAAACAGCTGTTTTAGCCTCTTTTGCAACACCTCGCCCCAAAGTTAGTACTGACACGTAAAAATTACCAATCTTGGTATCAATCTGCTTCCAATGTCCCAATTGTGGTACTTCTATGCAATTTACTCCAAATGGTTCGCCGGCCGGTGGCTGCTTCAGTCTACTAGCTAGTACTGTACGTACTTCCGTCGTGATCCTCCAAAGGCAAAGGCAGGCCACCGAAAGCAACCGGATTTATGGGTACGGCATTTGTACATGGACTCGCAGGTCAGGTACTACTGCGTCCTAGGGGCGGCAGTATTAAGGGCAGGTTTCAATTGTGTACATGGTACATTTGCTTAAGAAAGAAAGAAAAGGTACAGTGTACGTACACCACCACACAACGCTGTTTCTGCCGAAAATAAAAACTACTGTACTCAGTCGAGTGATGCAAGGTTGGACTGCAGATTATGCTCCGGACATTAGTGCTTGCCTTTTGCGGTCTTCACATACATTTTACTGCCGGTATTCGTACTACACTACTGCCTGTTGCATGCATGCACGTATCCAAGGCCGACGTAGTTGCTGTCCCACGATCCCATCCATCCATGTGTAGAGCGGAGCGGATCGGTCGACACCCAAATCTCGAGGAGAATCAAAGCCAGTCATGACGAGGGCGTAGTGGATTGGATAGAGCGGCCATCGGCCATCAGGTGCGCGTGACGCCGGCGGGCCACGGCCAGGGGACAGACAGGGAGTTTCGGTTTGGATCATGCATCCGGAGCTGGCCCGCCGCCGGGAAACGCCAGCTAGTCACGATGGGAACGTGGCGGTGTGGGAACCACGGCCGGCGCCCATGGCATGCCGGGTGGGGGTCCGGTCGTTAGCTGGCTGGGTGGCCACTGGGCTGGTTCGATCGGGCCGCCAGGTTCGCCGGACTTGACCCGCGGTCGAGATCGCGGCGGGATCCACCGCCCGTCCCTCCGGCGGCGGGCCTACGGATAGCGGCAGCGCGAGGCCGATCCCGCCACGCCCGCCCACGTTATTGGAAAAATGATCCGAGCACGTCGATCATGTCACGTACTCGCTCACGGACGTACCTTTGCTGGCAACCACGCACCCACCCACCGAACCGCTCGTGCATTGGACGGGTGCGCGGCCTTTACGGCTAGCGGCTGATCTATCGACGGGCCGGACGTAGCCCACACCATAGAGCAGAGCAGGTACTTGTTTTCAATGACGCTGATCCGATTGTCCGGCTGAAAATCCTGGAAGATTCGGCGAGGACACAGGCCAGACGAGGGGGAAGGTACTCATCGCCGTCACACGGCCACACCCGTCTCCCTCACGGGATACGTACGCACAGTGGGAGAGACAGAGACCGGTCCATGCCTGGCTGCTGCGGTAGATCTTGAAGTTTGAATCGTTGCGGAATTTTCTCTTTCTTCTAGATAGATAGATTGGAGGCCGGGTGCTGTGTTCTTGAGAGTGTTGACACTTTCAAGTCTGGACCGCGTGATCGCCGTGCAAACGTAGTTTTCACGCCGAGATCTCACGATTAAGACGAGGCACGGCGGACGTCGGAAGAGATCGGACGCGATGGGGACGTCGATCGGGACCAAATAAGGCGTGCATGCATGCATGCACCGGTTTGCATCGTTGGAGTCGGGGTGCGACTTGTTGAAGTTTCTTCAGCAAAGCTAACTTTTTAGTTGTTAGGGTAAAAAGAAGGATCAGAAGTGCTACGTGCAACTATGTCAGTGTGGAAATGGAGCTCACGTACGTGTCCTGCCTGTCCTCTAGAAGCACGCTTGGGTCATGGACTAGTCTGTCCAAGATGCAACCAACGGCTGTACACTAGTAGGAAAAAGGGCTTTTACCCCGATTCATAAGGGCCTTTAGTCCCGGTTCTGGAACCGGGACTAAAGGGTCGTTACTAATGCCCTAGACCTTTAGTCCCGATTCTTACACGAACCGGGACTAAAGGCCGTCCACATGGCCGGTGCGGGGAGCCCAGGCAGGAGGGCCTTTGGTCCCGGTTGGTGTCACCAACCGGGACCAATAGGCATCCACGCGTCAGCAGCTGCCGGCAGGAGCTGAGGTTTTTTTTTTGAAAGGGGGTGGTTTAGGGGTTTTGGGGGGTTAATTTAGGTGTTTCATATATTGTGTTAGCTAGCTAATTAATAGAGAGAAGTGTCCTCTCTTATCTCCGTGCTTGGTCGACGCTACGTACTATATACGTATGGAGAGGAGTAGACACGCTAGCTAGTAATCAAATGAAGGAAACAGAAGATCGTCATGAACATATGCATACAGAGAGAAGTGATATCGACCACCTCTCCTTCTCCGAGATATTGGTCGAACAACAAGTTCTCGTATATCTATCCGACACTACCGGCTACATATATACAATAATTATCTCTTACAATACAATCTCCTAATTAAATTGTAGGAACACAGGGTCCACATAGTATTCTCCGTTTTCAGCGATCACGTGGTCAAGGAAGAATGCCGCCAATTCCTCTTGAATTCCTCGCATACGATCTTCTGCTAGGAGTTCATCCCGCTTCCGAAACATCTAATTTGAAGAAGGGGGTCAATACATATATATATGAATAAATGAAACTCAACACAAATGATGGTAATAAAATAAAATTGTGAATATTATTGCTTACGCACTTCATATTGTTCTTCAGTGTAGCCGCGCTCACAGGTCGTGTAGCGGATGGACTCGCAAACGTAGTATCCACAGTAATTATTCCTGGGTTCCTGCCACAACCACTTTACAAGAAATAGAGGTCAATCAAGCTGATAAGCAAGCATGCTAAATGGTATTGATGAAACTAGCGCTTGAATCACTAGGAGATGCGCGGAACATGCTACTATAGTACTTACTTTCGAGTGATTAAATTGGAGCTTCTTTGGCAGTCCCGGAGCTTTTGAGGTGAATTTTCTCCAAACCCTGCCAGACAAAGAAAACAATTACTTGATATCAGGAAATGAACAAAGTTGCTGATATCGTGGATAATGATCGATTTAACTTACTTCTCGAGCATTTGAGTCATGTTCGCATAGTCCTGGGGATCTTTTCGTATCGAGTCTAAGACGGTTACTACTCCCTGCTCAAGCTTAATCTCTAGGAGAATAAAGTGGAAGCTACGCATGCATGCATAAGTAATCAATTACATTACCAAAACCTGGACTAATAAGGGAAACCGAATATGCACAAGACAGTAACACTCACTTGAAGTTGTAAGAAAAGAGTATTATATCTTTGTTTTGATTTAATACCAACGATTGTAGCAAGTTGGCCTCGGCTTCTTTGGGATCATGTTTGACCGTCCATTCATCTATGAGATTTGTGTTAATGAACCCAATATCACCGATTTGTTTTTTCTTCAATTCGGCGATCTTCAATCTGCATAATATAGTGAGGATAAGTATAAATACATGCAATGAAAGAGCTGACCTATATAGAGAGACTTAATGACAGAACTAGTACTACTTACAGACAGTAGCAAGTGATCGTTGTTTTATCGAGGGCCTTTTGATTGTAAAACTGGAAGAAATCCTCAAATGGAACATTCAGCAGATCAATTCCAACGAGGTCATGCTCCGGTTTAACTCTCAACGTCAAAGTACCAATCCCATCAGACTCTCTGCAGGTTTTCATGTACCAATCATGTAGTCTTCGCATCATCGTTGATAGAGATCTTTCATCTTTGACGAGAGGCTTCCCGTAATGGTATTTGTGTTCGTCCACCACCATGATTTCATAATGTACATCGTCGGGCAGGTAATCTCCAAGATTGCTATCACCGGGCACCATACTTGGATCATTAGCGACGATGTCTTTTGACACCTTGAGCGGGGGGCACGATTGGTTCGCTTTTTCGCCGAGCTGGGCAATTTTTTTCCCAGCTCGTCGTTCTTTCATCCTTTTATCACTGACAGTACTTCCCGACCGCTCCGCTTCGGCATATGTCTTTGCAAAACGCGCTCATAGTTGCCTCTCGGCGGAGACTTTGGTGGTTTTGTCAGGGCAGCCAGAGTGCGCTTTGCTTTCACCGGATCTACCTTCTCCTCCGGGAGTGGATGTTTCTTTGCTTTCACCCCTTCAAAGAAGTTCTTCACTTCGGCTCGCACGATCTTCGCGTTCTCCTCCTCGGTCCTCTCGTATGGTAACTTCTCTGGAGTCTTCAGAGAAGGACCAAATCTGTATTGCCTCCCGCCTCTGGCAGCTGTACTGCTAGACGCCGGCAGAGCAGACGGAGCGGCTGCGGCTGTCTTCTTTCCTTGCTTACAAGACGGAGGAGCAGGACTACGACGCGCCGGAGCAGCCACAGCGGCGGCGGGTCTCTTCCGCCCTTGCTGACGAGGCGGAGAAGGAGGAGGCTGGCTGCTCTGGCGCGCCGGCGCTGGCGGAGAAGGAGGCGGAGTGCCGCCACGCGCCGGAGAAGGAGGCTGAGTGCCCTGATCACTCGCCGGAGGAGGAGGCGAAGGAGGAGGCGGAGGAGGAGGCGGAGTGCCCTTACTCGCCGGAGCCGTCCAGTTCGGAAGCTTGATGAGCTCCTTCCGCCATAGGCACGGAGTCTTCAGAGCTAAACCCAGCCGAGTCTCCCCTTCACCGGTAGGGTGGTCAAGCTGGAGGTCCTCAAATCCCTCCGTTATTTCATCCACCATCACCGTAGCATATCCTTCTGGAATCGGCCGGCAATGGTAGGTTGCGCCGGGTTCAGGGGGTAAAACAGAGCCAACAGCCGCCTTGACTTTGAAGTTCTGCCATTCCGCCATAAGGTGGCAATGTTGAGACTCCGTGATAGCATCCACGGGGTAGCTAGCAGGAGCCGCATGCTCCAGCTGAAGCTGCTCGGTGGAAGCCACGCTGCTTCTCCGCTGAGATGGTGGTGTAGCTTCGGGGGCAGTTTCGGCATCTCGATTGCCGTCTCGTTCCTCTAGTGCTTGAACCCTTTCGTGCAGCTTCTGAATTTGGATCTGCTCCACTTTTTTCCTCCTCTCCTGGGTTTTGTAACCGCCCGCGTCCGGAAAACCAGCCTTCCGCGGAACGAAGCCTGGCGTGCCTCGTGTCCGTCCAGGGTGCTCAGGATTCCCGAGGGCCATTGTGATCTCGTCGTTCTCTCTGTCTGGAACGAACGTCCCTTGCTGCGTTGCATCGATATAGTGCTTAAGCTTCTTGACGGGTATTGCAAGTTGCTCGTCCGTCCAACGACACCTCCCTGATACAGGGTCCAAGGTTCCGCCAGCCCCGATGAACCAAGTCCGGCAACGGTCTGGCCAGTTCATTGTCTCTGGTTCGATCCCTTTATCAAGCAGATCCCTCTCAGACTTGGCCCACTTAGGCCGGGCTTTGAGGTAGCCACCTGACCCCGTGCGATGGTGAAGCTTCTTCTTCGCAGCATTCTTCTTGTTTGTCGCTGACATCTTCTTACTCTTTTTCGATGTCTTGTGGGCCACAAATGCGGGCCAGTGATCTCTGATCTTCTCATACCGGCCGATGAATTCTGGTGTCTCTTCTTTGTCGACAAACGTTTTCAGCTCATTCTTCCACCTCCTGAATAGGTCTGCCATCTTCTTAAGAGCATGAGACTTGATTAATTGCTCTATAACTGGCTTCTCCGGATCCTCCTCTGGCGGTAGGGTGAAATTTGCCTTCAGCTCAGTCCAAAGATCATCTTTCTGCATATCATTGACATAAGACACCTCAGGGTCTTCCTTCTTAGGCTTATACCATTGGTGGATGCTGATCGGGATCTTGTCCCTAACTAGAACCCCGCACTGAGCAGCAAACGCATCCTTTGTCCGGAGGGGTTCAATCGGTTGGCCGTCGCGCGCGATTGCTGTGATCTCAAACCTTTCATCCGAGCGCAACTTTCTCTTCGGGCCTCGTCTCTTTACCGAAGTTGTGCTCGATCTGGAGGGCTAGAAAAAAGAAGAAAGACGAGTGTTAATTAATATGTGTACATACCAAAACAATGAATGCATCAATTAGCTAGTCAGCACAGGCTTAACTAATATATTTACCTGGCCGGACTCTGTTCGGTCACCGGAGCCGTCACCACGGGCTCCTTCTTGCACCAGCATTGGGTCACCGGAGCCATCATAATCATGTCTTTCCTCCTCCACTCTTCGATCACCGTAGCCTGCTTCTTCACCCTGTTCTTCCAGACCATCATTGTCGTTAAGATACGACAAGATATCACCTCCGGCTAAGATTATGTCCCCCAACACCGCTTCTGCTTGCTCATCTCGTCCGTGCTCCATTGTTTCTGCAAATATTACAACATGGCAATTATTACACAAACATGACAGCAGGTGGATATATTAGTGCAAACGTAGACCTAGCTTATGCCGGGTTTGGGATGGCCTAGGCAACGCTTCAAGGGTAGGGGCGCGACGGGAGGGGGTAGGAGACCGACATCGTTTTTTCTAGGGTTTGGGTGTCCTCGAGAGTTTTGGTCGAGCGAGAGGGCCGGGGGGGGGGTGCTCCCGTGGTATAAGTTATCACGGTCGAGAGGGGGTATACATATCGACCGTCCATCATGTCGAAGTTATCTAGGAGGGAGTTATATATATCGACAACGACGACATACATACACGGGAAAATAATGTTATCGGGGAGGGGGTATATCGACCCCCCCCCACGTGTTGAAGTTATCGGGAGGGGGTTATATGGACAACGACGACATACATACACGGGAAAATAATGTTATCGAGGAGGGGGTATATCGACCCCCCTCGTGTTGAAGTTATCCCCCCTCGTGTTGAAGTTATCGGGAGGGGGTAATATCGACAACGACGACATACATACAGGGAAAATAATGTTATCGGGGAGGGGGTATATCGACCCCCCCACGTGTTGAAGTTATCAGGAGGGGGTTATATCGACAACGACGACATATATACACGGGAAAATAATGTTATCGGGGAGGGGGTATATCGACCCCCCCTCGTGTTGAAGTTATCCCCCCTCGTGTTGAAGTTATCGGGAGGGGTATATATCGACGACGACAAACCCGATAAAACATAAGAAAACGAAGAAGAAATAAAAAGAGGAGAAGAAGAAAGGAATAGAGGAGAGGATTGAAGAAAAAAAAAGAGGAGAAGAAGAAAGGAATAGAGGAGAAGAAGAAAAAATAGAATATTTTCTATTTTTCTTCTTCTCCTCTATTCCTTTCTTCTTCTCCTCTTCTTTTCTTCTTTTTTCCTCTTCTTATTTATTTCTCCTCTTCTTCCTCTCCTCTTCTTCTTTCTTTCCTCTTCTTATTTTCTTCTTTCCTATCCTTCTTTTTCTTCTTCTTCCCTTCCTAGCTAGATATATAAAACTTTTCTAAAATTGTAACTTTTGCATATATAAAACTTTTCCATGGATCATCATTTCTCATATATATCGAATATATATCCATTGTCATATATAAAAACTTTCTATATATGAACAAAAAACTTTCTATGAACAATAAACATTTTTGACATATATATTCATACATTTTGAACATCTACATACATACAATTTTTTTTGTTCACATATACATTATAGCCACATACACATATACATCACATATGAACAAAAAAAATTAAACTAATAAAAAAAAACATATAGCCACATATGAACAAAAACATATAACCACATACATAGACATATACATTATATATATATGATCAAAAAACGATTAAACTAATAAAAAAACAGAGCCGGGGCGGCGGCTCTCACAGCGGGGGCTGCTAGGACGATGGCGACGGTGGGGGCGGCGAGGGCGCCCGCGCGCGGGGGCGGGACAGGGCGGGGGCGGCGAGGGCGCCGGCGAGCACGCGCGGGCCGGGCAGGGGGCTCGGGGCGCCGAGGCGGCGCGCGCGAGCAGGGGAGCACGAGGCGGGGCGGCGCGTGGGGGCAGGGCGATGGCGACGAGCACCGGGCGGCGACCCGTCGGGGCAAGGGCGCGGGGCGACGGCGACGAGGAGCGGTCGGCGAAGGCGAGCACGGGCAGCCTAGCGGCGTCGGGGGCAACTAGCGAGGGATCTGAAAATCACACTGTGCTGTCTGTGGGCCTATTGGGCCTTCTGCGGGCCTGAATCCTGGCCCAGGTTGGGTTTCTAGTCGTATTCAGACCGTGGTGGCCCAATAGGTGGCAGTTTTTTAATTTCTTTTCCAATATTTTGGTTTTGTTTTTTGCATTATTTATTTTCTTTTGTTTTTTGCTTTATTTTTTAATTCTTTTTGCTTTTAGGTCAGCAAAATTATAAACTGTCTGTTAGTGCCATTAGTTTTAGAAAAAAATATAAACTTTCTATTAGTGCCATTAGTTCTTTATGAAAATTCTTTTTGCTGTATTTAGTTTTTTTGTTTTCTTTTTTGCTATATTTATTTTGTTTTGTTTCTACTTACAACAAAAAACTTATTTATTTTATTTTATTTTGTTTCTAATTACTTACTTATTTTACTTTATGATAATTCTTTTTGCTATTAAAGTTTCTATCAAAAAAAGTTCTTTATGAAAATTCTTTTTGCTTTTAATGATTAAAAATAAAAAAGAGACGCAATGCTCGTTGATTTGCTTCAAGCCTTTCGGAATAGTGTAGACTGCACTGCACATAGCTCGATGCAGTCTACCTTATTCCTCAAGGCTTGAAGCTAAGCAACGTGAGCATTGCGCCTCTTCTTCATCGTCTCTGCACTCAGGGCTTATAAACCGCTCGTAGTGCCTCTCAGCTAGCGAGGTGGGACTAAAAAACTGCTTAGTAAGAAACTCTAGTGCCGGTTCGTGCCATGAACCGGTACTAAAGGTGCTCATGGGGCCACAGCCTCATTAGTACCGGTTCGTGGCACCAACAGGGACCAAAGGGTGGAATTGGTCCCGGTTCGTGCCACCAACCGGGACCAATGGCCTTGCACAGCGGTGTGGTGGTGAGTTTAGTCCCACCTCGCTAGCTAAGAGAGAGCCGCACCTGTTTATAAGGTGCGGTGCGCCTGAGCTGTCGAGCTCCTCTCTAAAGCAGGCTTACGGGCCTAACCTCTCTGTACATGCCTGTGGGCCTACTGGGCCTTCTACGGGCCTGAATCCTGGCCCATGGATGGGTTTCTAATCGTATTCAGACCGTGGTGGCCCAGTAGGTGGCATAATTTTTAATTTTTGGCCTGTTATTTTTCATGCATTTACTAATTATTTTGAGCTATAAGACCCTAAAATTGAAAAGCATTTCAAATGAACTCTGAAAAGGTTGAAAGTTGGCATGGTATCATCATTTCATCCACATAGCATGTGCAAGAAAGTTGAGAGGGTTACGGCAAAAACTAGATGCACTTCTTGTACAAAACGGACAATGGTATCATACTCGTCTATTACGAAGTTGGCATGGTATCATCATAATAGTTGCGGGAGAAAGTCTTCACTTTTTCTTCGCTTGTGTCATTTGCTTATTGCGCCGTAACCATGGATAATCTTCATCGTTTATCAGGATGCTTGGGTCAGCCTTGACTTTGAAGGGAGGAATTTCATGAAACTTTTCATAATCTTCAGACATGTCTGTCTTGCCTTCCACTCCCACAATGTCCCTTTTTCCTGAAAGAACTATGTGGCGCTTTGGCTCATCGTATGATGTATTCGCTTCCTTATCTTTTCTTTTCCTCGGTCTGGTAGACATGTCCTTCACATAGATAACCTGTGCCACATCATTGGCTAGGACGAACGGTTCGTCAGTGTACCCAAGATTGTTCAGATCCACTGTTGTCATTCCGTACTGTGGGTCTACCTGTACCCCGCCTCCTGACAGATTGACCCATTTGCACTTAAACAAAGGGATCTTAAAATCATGTCCGTAGTCAAGTTCCCATATGTCCATTATGTAACCATAATATGTGTCCTTTCCCCTCTCGGTTGCTGCATCAAAGCGGACACCGCTGTTTTGGTTGGTGCTCTTTTGATCTTGGGCGATCGTGTGAAATGTATTCCCATTTATCTCGTATCCTTTGTAAGTCAATACAGTCGAAGATGGTCCCCTGGACAACGAGTACAACTCATCACAAACAGTGGTGTCACCTCTGAGACGTGTTTCCAACCAACTGCTGAAAGTCCTGATGTGTTCACATGTAATCCAGTCGTCACACTGCTCCGGGTGTTTGGAGCGCAGACTGTTCTTGTGTTCATCGACATACGGGGTCACCAAGGTAGAGTTCTGTAGAACTGTGTAGTGTGCTTGAGACCAAGAATATCCGTCCCTGCATATTATTGAGTCCCCCCTCCAAGCGTGCCTTTTCCAGTCAGTCTCCCCTCATACCGCGATTTAGGGAGACCTATCTTCTTAAGGCCAGGAATGAAGACAACACAAAACCCAATGACATCCTCTGTTTGATGGCCCATGGAGATGCTTCCTTCTGGCCTAGCGCGGTTACGGACATATTTCTTTAGGACTCCCATGAACCTCTCAAAGGGGAACATATTGTGTAGAAATACGGGCCCCAGAATGACAATCTCGTCGACTAGATGAACTAGGACGTGCGTCATGATATTGAAGAAGGATGGTGGGAACACCAGCTCGAAACTGACATGACATTGCGCCACATCACTCCTTAGACTTGGTATGATTTCTGGATCAATCACCTTCTGAGAGATTGCATTGAGGAATGCACATAGCTTCACAATGGCTAATCGGGCGTTTTCCGGTAGAAGCCCCCTCAATGCAACCGGAAGCAGTTGCGTCATAATCACGTGGCAGTCATGAGACTTTAGGTTCTGGAACTTTTTCTCTGGCATATTTATTATTCCCTTTATATTCGACGAGAAGCCAGTCAGGACCTTCATACTGAGCAGGCATTCAAAGAAGATTTCTTTCTCTTCTTTCGTAAGAGCGTAGCTGGCAGGACCTTCATACTGCTTCGGAGGCATGCCGTCTTTTTCGTCCAAACGTTGCAGGTCCTCCCGTGCCTCAGGTGTATCTTTTGTCTTCCCATACACGCCCAAGAAGCCTAGCAGGTTCACGCAAAGGTTCTTCGTCACGTGCATCACGTCGATTGAAGAGCGGACCTCTAGCTCTTTCCAGTAGGGTAGGTCCCAAAATATAGATTTCTTCTTCCACATGGGTGCGTGTCCCTCAGCGTCATTCGGAACAGCTAGTCCGTCGGGACCCTTTCCAAAGATTACGTGTAAATCATTGACCATAGCAAGTACGTGATCACCGGTATGCATGGCGGGCTTCTTCCGGTGATCTGCCTCGCCTTTGAAATGCTTGCCTTTCTTTCGACATTGATGGTTGGTCGGAAGAAATCGACGATGGCCCAGGTACACATTCTTCCTGCTTTTGTCCAGGTATATACTTTCAGTGTCATCTAAGCAGTGCGTGCATGCGTGGTATCCCTTGTTTGTCTGTCCTGAAAGGTTACTGAGAGCGGACCAATCGTTGATGGTTACAAACAGCAACGCGTGCAGGTTAAATTCCTCCTGTTTGTGCTCATCCCACGTACGTACACCGTTTCCATTCCACAGCTGTAAAAGTTCTTCAACTAATGGCCTTAGGTACACATCAATGTCGTTGCCGGGTTGCTTAGGGCCTTGGATGAGAATTGGCATCATAATGAACTTCCGCTTCATGCACATCCAAGGAGGAAGGTTATACATACATAGAGTCACGGGCCAGGTGCTGTGATTGCTGCTCTGCTCCCCGAAAGGATTAATGCCATCCGCGCTTAAACCAAACCCGGCATCTGGCCCGTGACTCTATGTATGTATAACCTTCCTCCCTCGCCAGTTGCCCCCGCCGCCAGGCTGCCCAAATCGCTCGCGCGCTTCTCGTCGCCGTCGCCGCCGCCGGCCGCCATCCCCGTCTCCCCGTGCCCCTGCCCCGCGCCCGAGCCCACACCGGCCGCCGCCCCGTGCCCCTGCCCCGTCCCCGAGCACGCACGGCCGCGCCCCTGCGCCCCGGCCCGCCCCACCATTGTCATCGTCGCCGGCGCCCGCCCCCACTGCCGCCCCTGCCTCGACGCCACCCCTCCTCCCCGTTCGGTCCGGCTCCGGCGACCCCCTTTCCTCCCTGTCCCCTCGATCCTCTTCATATATTTTTTTTCATATGCATATGTTGATTATATGGATGGATGAATGATGTATATGTTCATTATATGGATGGATGGATGATGTATGCTTTTTTTTCATATAATTTTTTTAGGCAGATTTTTAGAATTTTTTAGGCAGATTTTTAGAATTTCTTGTGTATTTATGTTATGTTTATATGTATGTATCTTTATATGCAAAGCATATGCAAAGAAAATGTATGAATGGTCATATGCAAAGAAAAATGTATGTATGGTCATATGCAAAGAAAATGTATGTATGTATGTTCATATGAAAGAAAAATGTATGTATGTATGTTCATATGCATATGCAAAGAAAATGTATGTTCATATGCATATGCAAAGAAAATGTATGTTCATATATATGATGTTATGTTCATATAAAAAGGAAAATAAGAAGAGGAAGAAAGGAGAAGAAGAGGAGAGGAAGAAGAGGAGAAATAAATAAGAAGAGGAAAAAAGAAGAGGAGAAGAAGAAAGGAATAGAAGAGAAGAAGAAAAAATAGAAAAAATTCTATTTTTTCTTCTTCTCTCCTCTATTCCTTTCTTCTTCTTCTATTTTTTCTTCTTCTCTCCTCTATTCCTTTCTTCTTCTCCTCTTTTTTTTCTTCTTTTTTTTCTTCGATCTTCTCCTCTATTCCTTTTCTTCTTCTCCTCTTTTTATTTCTTCTTCGTTTTCTTATGTTTTATCGGGTCTGTCATCGTCGATATACCCCTCTCCCGATAACTTCAACACGAGGGGGGTTCGATATACCCCCTCCCTGCCGATAATATTATTTTCCCATGTACGTATGTCGTCGTTGTCGATATAACCCCCTACCAATAACTTCAAAACGTGGGGGGGGGGTCGATATACCCCCTCCCCGATAACATTATTTTCCCATGTATGTATGTCGTCGTTGTCGATATATATAACTCCCTCCCAGATAACTTCGACATGATGGACGGTCGATATTTATACCCCCTCTCGACCGTGATAACTTATACCACGGGAGCACCCCCCGGCCCTCTCGCTCGACTGTGACGCCCCCGATTTGACCGTACACTAATCATGCACGCAAATGTGTACGGTCACGATCAGGGTCTCACGGGAAGATATCACAACACAACTCTACAACATAAATAAGTCATACAAGCATTATAATACAAGCCAGGGGCCTCGAGGGCTCGAATACAAGTGCTCGATCATAGACGAGTCAGCGGAAGCAACAATATCTGAGTACAGACATAAGTTAAACAAGATTGCCTTAAGAAGGCTAGCAAATAAGTAGCAACGATCGAAAAGGCAAGGCCTCCTGCCTGGGACCTCCTAACTACTCCTGGTCGTCGTCAGCGGTGGCGTCTGGCTCCTGAACTCCAGCATCTGATTGCGACAATCCGGTATAGAAAGGGGAAAAGAGGGGGAAAAGCAACCGTGAGTACTCATCCAAAGTACTCGCAAGCAAGGAGCTACACTACATATGCATGGGTATATGTGTAAAGGGCCATATCAGTGGACTGAACTGCAGAATGCCAGAATAAGGGGGGATAGCTAGTCCTGTCGAAGACTACGCTTCTGGCAGCCTCCATCTTGCAGCATGTAGAAGAGAGTAGATTGAAGTCCTCCAAGTAGCATCGCATAGCATAATCCTACCCGGCGATCCCCTCCTCGTCGCCCTGTTAGAGAGCGATCACCGGGTTGTATCTGGCACTTGGAAGGGTGTATTTTATTCAGTATCCAGTTCTAGTTGTCATAAGCTCAAGGTACAACTCCGGGTCGTCCTTTTACCGAGGGACACGGCTATTCGAATAGATAAACTTCCCTGCAGGGGTGCACCACATAACCCAACACGCTCGATCCCATTTGGCCGGACACACTTTTCTGGGTCATGCCCGGCCTCATAAGATCAACACGTCGCAGCCCCACCTAGGCTCAACAGAGAGGCCAGCACGCCGGTCTAAACCTATGCGCGCAGGGGTCTGGGCCCATCGCCCTATGCACACCTGCACGTTGCGTACGCGGCCGGAAGCAGACCTAGCCTAGTGGCGTTCCAGTCCAATCCGGCGCGCGCCACTCAGTCGCTGACGTCAAAAGAGCTTCGGCTGATACCACGACGTCGGGATACCCATAACTACTCCCACGTAGATGGTTAGTGCGTATAGACCAAATGGCCAGACTCAGATCAAATACCAAGATCTCGTTAAGCGTGTTAAGTATCCGCGAACGCCGACCAGGGCCAGGCCCACCTCTCACCTAGGCGGTCTCAACCTGCCCTGTCGCTCCGCCATAAAGTAACAGTCGGGGGCCGTCAGGAACCCAGGCCCACCTCTACCGGGGTGGAGCCACCTGTCCTTTCAGCCCCCTCATCAGAATCACTTGCGGGTACTCCTCGAGCCGACCCGAATTTAGTCACCACATGTGTCATGTATATAATGTATATAGCATATACCCGTGATCACCGCCCAGGTGATCCCGGCCCGATAGTATAGCACAGCAGACGGACAAGAATGTAGGGCCACTGATGGAAAACTAGCATCCTATACTAAGCAGTAGGGTAGCAGGTAAGGGGAACAACTGTAGCAACAATGACAGGCTATGCAACAGAATAGGATTAATCGAAAACAATAACATGCTACACTACTCTAATGCAAGAAGTAGAGAGTAGAGTAGGCGATATCTGGTGATCAAGGGGGGGGGGGGGCTTGCCTGGTTGCTCAGACAAGAAGGAGGGTTCATCGGTGACGTAGTCGACCACAGGGGCATCAGCATCGTCACGGGGTCTACCGAAGAGAAGAGGGGGGAGAAATAGTAAATACATAGCAAGCAAGTGCATAACAAGACAACAGGCAGAACTAGACGTGCTCTAACGCGGTATGAGGTGATACCGGTGAAGGGGGGGAAACATCCGGGAAAGTATTCCCGATGTTTCGCGTTTTCGGACAGACGGACCGGAGGGGGAAAGTTGCGAGTTCGATAGGTTAGGGAGGTGTGGTGGACGAACGGACTGCGTATCCGGATTCGTCTCGTCGTTCTGAGCAACTTTCATGTAGAAAGTATTCTCATCCGAGCTACGGTTTATTTTATATGATTTTCTAAAGATTTAATAATTTTCTGAATTTTAATTAATTATTTAATTCAACATTATCCAAAACAGTGTTGCGATGACATCAGCATGACATCATGCTGACGTCAGCAGTCATCTGACACGTGGGTCCCACATGTCATAGACTGATTAGGGTTATTAGGGTTAACTAATTAATTAAACTAATTAATTAAATTAGATTAATCTAAACAGGGTTAATTAACTAATTAATTAATTATTATTTTTTTTATTAAATAATAATTTTTTTTATAAACGTTCTGGGGCCAGGCCCACTGGTCATAGGCACAGGGGCCTTAACGGGCATACGGGCAGGCGATTGCGGGCGCATCCGAGCAGCACTCGCCCGCAGGGCGGGACGAGGCCGCCGGGGCACCAACGGCGGGGCAAGCCGGCGCGGCCAGCCGGGACCACGGCGGCGGACGCGAGGGGGTGGCGCCGGTGCGGGCGCAGGACGCGGCCCGAGCGGGCGCACGCCTAGGTGCGGGCGGTCGGGGGCGCGCAACAGCGCAGCGGCGAGCATGGGGCCGCGAGGCGCGCGGGTGCGGCGATGCGAGCCGGCGAGCACGAACAGAGAGCTGCGGGGTGAGGCGGAGCGCGGGCAAGGACTGGCGTGGCGTGCGGCCAGTGAGGCCGAGGTGCGCGAGTGGGTTAGGAATGGCGACGGCGAGCGCAATGGTTGGTCGGGACGGCAGGGGGCGTGAGCGAGGCGACGGTCCAGGCGCGGCGCGGGGAGGAGGTCGCGGCCATGAGCGCGTGCGCAAGCGGAGAGTGGCGACCGCGACGATGGGGACGGGGAGAGAGGGAGAGGCCGGGGGCCTCACCGTACGGTGTAGGGGAGTGGCAGCGGCTCGAGAAGGAGGACGGGGAGGCGACGGGGGTGGCGCCGGGCGTCGTCGTCGGGGAGGCGCGGTTGGCGACGGCGGGCGTCGGGGCGCCGGCATCGGGTGGCGGGGACGTCGGTGCTGCCTCCCCTCGATCCAAACGGGATCGATCAGAGTTGGGGCGGGGGAGAGGTGGTCGGCGAGGAGGAGGTCGAGGACGGCCGGTGAGGAGGGAGGGTCCGGCGAGGGGCGGCGTTGTCGTGCCCGATCCAGAATGGATCGGGGGAGGAGACGAGGGAGCGAGAGGGGGAGAGATCGGGGGGGAGTGGGGAACGTGCGGGGGGGGAACGACGGGGTGTCGGTGGAGTGGATAAGGGGAGTGGGGGGCGCGGGGTGGGCCGGCAGGCCGCTCGGCCAACTGGGCCAAGGCCCAGTCAGGGGGGGGGGGGCAGTTGTTTTCATTTTCTTTTTTTGTTTGTTTGTTTAGTTTTAGTTCTTTTTCCTTTACTGTTTTATTTTAGTTACACCTTATTCTTAGTTTAATAAAATATGACAATAGCTCCAAATTAGTGTTCCAAAACAACCCACTACCCTAAAAAGTTTTACCTCAAGATAAAATAGTTTATGATTTTATAAATATCAAAGGCATTTATTTAATAGTTTTACCTACTGTTTTAATCATCTAAGGGAATTTAAACTTTTTATAAAAATGTTGTTTCTTCACCATTATTATATATGATTTATTTGTCACCTTTAGAACATTTTAGTTTTAATATTTGAAAATCTTTACCGTTTGACTTTATTTTAAGTTTGAATTTCGAATCCTATTGAACTAACACGAGATTAACAACAGTAACCGTGGTGACGTGGCATCATTAACGTTGGATTACTGTAGCCTAATTATCCGGGCGTCACAATTCTCCTCCACTACAAGAAATCTCGTCCCGAGATTTAAGAGGGGAAGTGACGGGAAAGGGATTTGGTCACGAAATACTAACGAGCGTTCTCGATCTCGGTTGCTCTTCTCGAAGCGGTTGATCCATTACGTTGATGTCTTCATTTTCCTGCTTCAGGTCATCATGATGAAGCTGGCATCCTTTCTTCAGGAACTCCATCGTACTTACGAAAGAATAAGGGGTGGGCATTCTGGGAGAACGGGCCTCGACAAGGTTGTCTATCGGGTCGACAGCATCGAGGAAGGTGGCGAAAGGTAACCCTCGAATCGAAACTTAAGAAAATATCGAGAGCAAAGTAAGGAGGTAACCTGGGAAGTTTCGAGCGGGCAGGCAATCGTTCGATGCCTGTTATAGGGCGTGAAAGGGTCAAAGCAACGGGAATAAGTATTGTGTCCGATATCAGACCTGAAGGTGGCTCATGAATTACATACGAGGCCAGGTGCGAGGAACAACCTTGGAAACAGGGGGTGTACATAAGAGTCAGGTTTCGATCCTGTGGAACTGTGGGTTATGGGCCCACCGTGTGGGTTAAAAGTAAGAAGGGCGGTGACATCTTGCACGATCATGATAGCAAGACATGTCAGAGGGTAGCCTGTCAGTTATATGTCAGCAACATCGTCGGTACCAAGGGCGAGGGATGAAGAGAACCATTTTCCTGCTCGTTGAAACGAGGCGGACCAATAGGCAAAGTTCTCCTCCATCGGTGGTTACCGGAATGTCACCAACAATAGTAACAGGCTCTTACTGACAGAGTTGTACACCGAGGTGTTTACATAAGCAGGAGAATATTACTGCTTAGATCATATAGTTCACCAGAAAGGTTAAACCAAACAATGGAAAGGAAAATATGATTATCAGATTAAACAGAAGAATGGAAAGGAAAATGTGTTTAAACACATATGTCAAGGTTATATCCTTCCCAAGGACAAGCTGAGCATGATATTCATGACAGGATATAATGTAGAAAACTCTTTAGGTAGGGGAGAGAAATTTCATGACATTACCCATACAACGGTGTTTGGATAATTGAGCAGGAACATTTAGCATTGGGCTTCAAATGTTCCTGTTGAAAATCGGAGTTCCATAGACATGCTTTGAGATAGCATTGACATGGTCAACAGGTGAAGATCAGAATTTGGAAACAAAAAGGATCCATCAGGATCAACTTATAGAATAAGTCTTACAATTTCCTCATGGAAGAATAGCTAAACTTGCTAAAAGGGAAAACTTATAACAATAGGTCCTCCCGCCAGGTGTGCTGGGTATCATCACCTTACCGGGTCATAAATAGGCCAATGTTATAACTCTTGGAAATATGTTCCAACCATCATATCTGACCGAGATTCAGATCTGATTGGTGTCAGGATAACTCAGACTCAGGGTGCCTGAGAACAAAGGTGCAACACAAATTGTCGAAACGACATCGGAGATTCTCAGGAGATGAACTATGGAAGCGAGTTCCGGACAAGGGTTCATCGTTACATCAAGGAGAGGTGAGGAGGTGACTGATTGACTCAGCGACAATCCATTGAGATTTCCAAAGGATGGATTTCCACCACTATGTGAACAAGGAGATAGCATTAGCTAGATCGAATGACTTAATGATGTATGCCCGAGGAAAACATACACAGTTAAACATTGGTTGAAAAGTGCAACCGAAATGTGGGCTAGGTAGCACAATCAATGTTCGAATGATGATTCATTAAACCATAGACGTAGAATGAAACTATAGACCAAAGACTTCAAAGCAATAGGGTTGCTAGAATTTTAGAATTTACACATCACAGACCATTGGTCGGTATTCCTTTTAGAAACAACACGGGGACCAAGAAAGAATGGTGATGGGGAGAAGTATCATTGTACCAAGATGTCATACGAGGTGGTGAAATTCTTACGACATTCTTGACATAAAAGATGGTAATACTCCAGGGTAGAACATATCATAAGCTAGATAGCAAGGAAATCAAGGTACAACACAAAACAAGAACAAGTTTGTGTTGGAGGAAATGTAGTAGAGTGGTCGATGATAATACTAATCATCGAGGGCAAGGATGGTCTTTCTCATCATGAATTCCATTGATATCCTGGAAGAGCTCAGAATGTTGATGATGTTCACGACACATTTGTAGCGAGAATTTATGAAGAGGTAATCGATCGGCGATGACATCAAGTCGAAGGAATAATGAAGCGGACGGTTATTGGAACCATGATTAGGACACACGCTTGAACTCAAGCTTGTTGTTCCAGGTGAAATGGTATGAGAGGAAGATCGGCGTAAGCTTAGCTCATCATCGAAAGTTGTGTTCCGGGGTTAAGGACCAGGTAGCACAGTTAAAATTTAGTACGCTAATGATATAGCCGATCAGGCTAGGAATGACTTAATGATTATTAAACTCGTAAGCAACGAAAATTACCTAGAGTTATTGAATCGGAGTGCGGACTTGATTCACTATTCGGTGTTCTCGGTTGACCAACAACCCAGAGCCCATGAAGTGACAAGACAAGGTAAGGTAGTACTTCATCAAAGTTTATAAGATGTAGTGCAATGGTAAGATATCCCCGAGATACCAGGGGTAACACTCAAAGGTAGATCATAATAGAGGTTGGGCAGGCGTATTGACCTGCAGAAGACAAGTGATTTAACTTGTCCAAGAAATGGTATTTAAAGGAGAACATGGTCGGAACCACGATTGCAAAAGGCCAGATCCCAGATATAAGATGAACTTATACTAAGGGAATAATTAATTTAAGAGAAGCTTTTAATGATAAGATCTACATCGTGTCCATGGGCATGAACACAAAGTTCAAGGTCGACTCCCACTTCTTCAATGCATAATCTTTCATTCACTTCTCGCGTTTGATGAAATTGCAGTGTTGAAAATTTTTATCTGGTAACATACCAGAAGAGTATGACTCATGAAAACTTTCGAGTTCACACGTATTAAGGAAGGCATAGGTTCAAGCCATCGGGGCTTCTTAGAACATATACCACGAACTTCGGAGTAAATAATACAAGCTCGAAAGTAGAGTATGGTTCACAAAGCAGAGGATACAATTTACCAAAGGCATCATGTATCCGAGGAAAAGCTCACCAGCTTATTTAATATGGAGGACATTGTCGGATAAAATCCGACAAAAGGGTCTGGTGGTCCCCAAGGGATCTGATGTGAGCATCAGTACTCAACCAGAGGAAGAAAGAATGCAAGGAGATCAGACTATAGAAACAACTGACTAACTCAAAAGCTCAAATGCAAAGGAATTATGAATTCCAAGACAAGGGATCAGAAGCAATGCTCTGATTAGGGATGGATAAGTTGAATAGCCTTAGGGGTACAATCGATGACGATTTGATTGGTCGAGATCCAGCTCATGTTAAAGATGTCTGAGCCGGAAGGATGAATTCTAGGATCTGATTGAGGATTGCGAGCATTCGCAACATATTGAATCAATGGACTCAAAAAGATAATGACAAAGGGTGCCAATAAGATTTCGAGGTTTATGGGATTAATCATAATGCTAGTAAGCAAGAATTTCAAGAGCAACAGGCTCCTGAAGATTTTCGGAAGATCGGATGATATTTTGAACACTTTTGTGAAATACTTGAAGCAACTGGGGATGAGCGGATACTCGGTAAGTGCGAGGATTATCCGTAGGGGTATTCAGGTGACAAAGAACAGCAGGGTAGTAAGCTCAAGGGATTCTCGGAACAACAGAGAGAATTTCGGGGTATCTTGTAATAACAAGATCATCTGGGAAACATTGTATGAGTGGCGAGTATACGTGGTTATCCATAGGAGTTTATTGATGAAAGGGAATTGCAAAAGCGATGAACACAAGTTCTCGGGGTATCAGCGGAGAGTATCTTCAAGGGCTTCACGTGCAGCAGACGATCATCAGTAATAAAGGGGCTCTCCGGGTGAAAGTGATAACGAGATCCTAATGTTAGATTTAGCAAAATTCACTTAACCCGAATAGAAGAGAGATCAGAGTCCCAGAGTATAGACAAGGAGTAAAAGATCCTAATACCACCCAATGGCGACGTGGGCCCGTAAGCCACACAGCCATGTTAGTGAAAGTTTTTCAACGACTAGACTCGACTTCGGCCAAGGAGTTGGAAAGGGGGATTCCTACAGGCAGTCGGCTCTGATACCAACTTGTGACGCCCCCGATTTGACCGTACACTAATCATGCACGCAAATGTGTACGGTCACGATCAGGGTCTCACGGGAAGATATCACAACACAACTCTACAACATAAATAAGTCATACAAGCATTATAATACAAGCCAGGGGCCTCGAGGGCTCGAATACAAGTGCTCGATCATAGACGAGTCAGCGGAAGCAACAATATCTGAGTACAGACATAAGTTAAACAAGATTGCCTTAAGAAGGCTAGCAAATAAGTAGCAACGATCGAAAAGGCAAGGCCTCCTGCCTGGGACCTCCTAACTACTCCTGGTCGTCGTCAGCGGTGGCGTCTGGCTCCTGAACTCCAGCATCTGATTGCGACAATCCGGTATAGAAAGGGGAAAAGAGGGGGAAAAGCAACCGTGAGTACTCATCCAAAGTACTCGCAAGCAAGGAGCTACACTACATATGCATGGGTATATGTGTAAAGGGCCATATCAGTGGACTGAACTGCAGAATGCCAGAATAAGGGGGGATAGCTAGTCCTGTCGAAGACTACGCTTCTGGCAGCCTCCATCTTGCAGCATGTAGAAGAGAGTAGATTGAAGTCCTCCAAGTAGCATCGCATAGCATAATCCTACCCGGCGATCCCCTCCTCGTCGCCCTGTTAGAGAGCGATCACCGGGTTGTATCTGGCACTTGGAAGGGTGTATTTTACTCAGTATCCAATTCTAGTTGTCATAAGCTCAAGGTACAACTCCGGGTCGTCCTTTTACCGAGGGACACGGCTATTCGAATAGATAAACTTCCCTGCAGGGGTGCACCACATAACCCAACACGCTCGATCCCATTTGGCCGGACACACTTTTCTGGGCCATGCCCGGCCTCGTAAGATCAACACGTCGCAGCCCCACCTAGGCTCAACCGAGAGGCCAGCACGCCGGTCTAAACCTATGCGCGCAGGGGTCTGGGCCCATCGCCCTATGCACACCTGCACGTTGCGTACGCGGCCGGAAGCAGACCTAGCCTAGTGGCGTTCCAGTCCAATCCGGCGCGCGCCACTCAGTCGCTGACGTCAAAAGAGCTTCGGCTGATACCACGACGTCGGGATACCCATAACTACTCCCACGTAGATGGTTAGTGCGTATAGACCAAATGGCCAGACTCAGATCAAATACCAAGATCTCGTTAAGCGTGTTAAGTATCCGC